>NC_052489.1:6259832-6324832 GCF_009730915.1 Dioscorea cayenensis subsp. rotundata
TTATTATTATTATGTATCAAAAATCACATGAATATTGTAATAATGTGGCAATGCTTTAAAAAGAAAAAAAAAACTATTTTCGTTTTTTACACGCACGTATTCCTTTATTTCTTCGTGTGAATCACAAATTTTTCTATACAGATGGAGATGGTTGCTTGCTTGTTTGTTGCTGCCCTTTGTTATGAGTATGAGGTTCTTGATAGACCGTTTCCCATGACTATTATTAGAACCCATCTCGTTTCCCATAGACCAGCTACCACGTGTTCCGCACGCGACCGCAGCTTCTGTTTCTCTTTCTATCTCTCGCTCTTTCTTTCTTTCTTTCTTCGTCGTTCGTCGCCGTCGAGACGCGCGAGGTCTACCGGATCTCTCTCCGCCGGTATGCGCACGTTAGTGCAGCTCTGCCATCTCTGCTAATTGGCACTCTATGGCTCCGTTCCAGAACATCCGAAGGCTCGCCGATGGTGTATTCCTTGTTGCCTTCGAAGCCGCCAAAGCGATCCCCAGTCTTCGAGGCCGCGAGGGCTGGGGAGATCGAAACCTTGGTTTCGAAATCCCTAAAGGAGGTCCTCGTCTCCGCTACGGATCTCACCGGGCTTACGAGTGGGAGGTCTCGTGAATTCTCTGGCCCTCGGGCCAAGGAATCAGTAGTCTTCTTCTCTGATGGCCCTGAAACGAACGCTTCCGCATCAGGATCCGTTTGTGAGGTGATTCCATCAGCTGTAATCGCGAATCAGGGGGAAAGTTTGGAGTTTGGCAAAGAATTGCAGGAGTCTAGTGGGGAGAGCGAATTGCAAAGCTCAGGTGGGGAGACGGAAGAACAACGGATGAATGTGGGTGAATCAAGAGATTTGGACGCAGTGAAGGAAGAAAAAGTTGTAACTTTGGGTGATTTGACAAATGATGGTGCAAGTAATGAAGAAAAGGATGTTAATTTGGTTGTTTCTGCAGAGAAGAGGGTAACAGATGGCGGCTGCGCTGAAATTAGTGCTGGCGTCGCTCCAGTGAAGAGGAGAAGGCCGCGGGAGAGGAGAGTCCCGTCGACTCCTTTCAGTAGAGCTCTTGGGTACGTTGATTGGTTCATTAAATCAGCAGAGTTCATTCTTATTGTTTTTCTGAGCTGCGTTCTTGAACTTTTACATTGAAATCCTACCCAAAAATTTAAGAAAAAAAGAAGGAAAAACTTCAAATTGTGAATGCAGTATTCAGGCATTCATACAAACTCGCATGTATAAAGGTCCTTACTTCGATGCATATGGATAATGGATCCTCTTTTGGCTTTTCACTAGTAATCAGGCAGTTCTGTAGATATATGCCTTGTAGTGCTCATTCTTGTAAACTCATCTGTCGTTCCATTTGACCAACAGGTTTGCTGGATTGGGAGCTGGGCTTGCATGGGGCACACTCCAAGAATCTGCAAAAAGGCTTGTATTTGGTACGCCTGATTTGGAAGATAAGCAATCTGCAATCTCACCGTTCTTGTCTGAGCAAAATGCTGAACGTTTGGCACTTGCACTCTGTAGAATGCGAGGGGCCGCACTCAAATTGGGTCAGATGCTTAGCATTCAGGATGATTCTCTTGTGCCAAAACCGGTATTCTCATAATCCCCGCTGATTTTATAATTTGATGCTATGTTCCAATTATTTATGGGATATTTTTTCTGGAAAGTCGGTTAGAAAGTGTTCCATGGTATCCCCTCTTTCCAGAACAGGGGGGTTTGGTTCCTATGTTATCCTGTGAAAGAGGTTTGTTTCTGTGATTTAACCAGTTTGATGAGCAGTTCAGGATTGTCAACTTCTTTGTTGATTGTACATCACTTGTCATGTATAGAAATGTAGCTAGTGTTCATAATAGGTTGTTGTATGCATTTGGTTATGCATCTCTTCCAGCTGAAGATGTGGTCCATCTTGAACTGGTTTGTGTTGAACTTCTGCACTAAGCTTGTGTCTGATGTATTGCTTGACCCTATGTTTTTAGATTTTGGCAGCTTTGGATATTGTCCGGCAAGGTGCTGATGTGATGCCAAGGAGCCAGCTCAATGATGTTTTGGATTCTGAATTGGGTCTCAACTGGTCGTCAAAGCTCAGAAGTTTTGATTATGAGCCGCTAGCTGCTGCAAGTATTGGACAGGTCCTTTTTATTTAATGCTAATGATTTTGAAATATCTTGGAAAGATATGTCATGTCCTGAAGTTTTTTACATGGCTTTACCACATTACTGTATATCCTTTACACTCCTTTATCTGCCTTCTTTGATCTGTGTACTGCGAAATGGTGTCATGTCAAAATGCAAAATCAGTGATTTTTCTCTCTTATCCTTTGTATTTTTAAAACTTAAGGCAGACAAATGCATGATGGTTTGTGTCTTCCAATCATTAACCAGTATCTCATTTCTCTTGTCAGGTGCATCGGGCTGTCCTAAAGGATGGGTTGGAGGTTGCAATGAAAATACAGTACCCTGGTGTTGCAGAAAGCATTGAAAGTGATATTGACAATGTGAGAAGACTTTTGGATTATACAAATCTTATACCAAAAGGCCTTTTTCTTGATAGAGCTATCAAGGTAAACTGGAGCCTTGCAGCTGTAGCACAGTCCTGCAAAAAATTCTGGACACGTTTCTTTAAATAATTATTTTCTAAAGGTTGAATTGTCCTTCTATTAAGGAAAAGTTCTGTATGATCACTTGTAATAAAAAGCTAATGATCTCCTTTAATCTTTTCCAGGTTGCAAAAGAGGAACTAGCTCGAGAATGTGATTATTTGTTAGAAGCTGCAAATCAGAAGCATTTTCGAGAGCTATTGTCCAACTCAGAAGGGTATTATGTGCCTATGGTCATTGATGATATATCAAGCAAAAAAGTGTTAACAACAGAGCTTGTTACTGGTAATTTTCTTGTGTATTGTATTCCTTTTTCTATCATGCAAGGATGCTGAATTTTTCCTGTTAAGTAAAATTTTCTGACATGTACTTTTCAATTGGTGAAACTAAAGTTTTCCTTTGTTTGCATTGACATGAAAGAACTCCTAGGAGTCATCACTTTTCAATTAGGTGGTGGTGGCTTATGCACCGCTGCCTCTTGTTCTTAGGAATTATGTATGTCAAGCTATATGTTCAGAAGATAGCTGTAGATGCTGTTTTCTGCATATTGAAAATCTGCATGTCATGAACTGCACTTGAATGACTGCACTGCATAAAGATCCTGAACAATCACACATACTAAATATTGGAAACTGGCCAATCATACCGTGTTGTTGATTCTCTGTTTTCTTTTGCAAGGGAGTTATAAGGATACCATAGGAAGTTGAATAATAATTTCCCCATCTTATTGTTTAGTGGAAGCTAGGAAGCATGGATTATATTGACATTTTTACAGCAATATTGACACATTCTTGTGATGAACCATTCTTTTGCAATGCTCAGGAGTCCCTGTTGATAAAGTGGCACTACTAGATCAGGAAACTCGGAACTATGTTGGAAAAAAGCTGCTTGAGCTGACTTTGAAGGAGTTGTTTGCTTTCCGCTTCATGCAGGCAAGTTAAACACTTCTTTTTTTGTTTTTTTCCAAGTGTGTGGTTCAAGTATCATGGGTTGTTCTCTTCTAGTTCATGTTATAGAAGTTAATAGAGAATAGTAGACACCAGCCCCTCCATGCTGTGTGTGCATGGTTGATAACTTCAGTATGTGTAGAAAAATGGTTTCTGATCAGATGAACATCAGATATTGTTAGAGAGTTGTGCTTTTTATTTTGGAACTTCTTTGAACCCTTTCCTCTTCCTCTCTGACTGTCTGACATCTTTGTCTTATTGTAAACAGACAGATCCTAACTGGAGCAATTTTCTCTATGATGAACCCACCAAAATGATCAATCTCATTGACTTTGGAGCAGCTAGAGAGTACCCTCAAAATTTTGTAGATGATTATCTTCGAATGGTAATGCTTTTTGTTGCATAAATTTACTCTTGGTAGTTTTTGAGCCAAAACTTTCCTACTCTCTCTTGATATATTATGTGATCAAGCATGTTCCTGTCATACAATTATATCTATTATGATGATCAAATCAAATCTATGACGCTAATGACTTGAATCCTTTGGATTAACAGGTGATTGCATGCGCAAACAGTGACCGAGATGCAGTTATTGAGATGTCCACGAGACTTGGTTTTCTGACAGGTGAGGAATCAGAGGTAATGCTAGATGCCCATGTCCAAGCCGGTTTTTCTTGTTGGCTTGCCGTTCTCCAAATCTGGCGGGTATGACTTCCGTTCAACCAACATCACCCGCAGCATCTCTGACCTGGGCGCGACGATGCTCAAGCACAGACTCACTCCTCCACCTGATGAAGTCTATAGTCTTCACAGAAAAACTATCAGGTGCTTTCTTGGCCTGCATTAAGCTCGGCGCAGTAGTACCATGTAGAGAGTTGTTACTTGATGTCTATAGACATTATTTGTTTAGTGATGAGAGCTCACAACTTGCCTCCAGTTCTGTGTAATGTGTATTCTTTTCTTCTTTCCAAGATAGTCAATAATCTTGTGCTGCAAAATGTAGCTTGATTCTTCTGAACAATGTATCCCCCCACAGTGATGATTTACACTAAAAAATTTTCAATTCACTACAGTTTCAGGTTGTCAATGGGCTCTGGTCCTGATGGGAAACTCAATTTCTCTACCCCGTTGGGGCCGGGATGGGGAATATCCGTCCCGTCCTCAAAATGTAATTTTAAATTATATATATTTGAATTTTTTAAGTTAATATTGCGGAAGATTTGTTGATAAAGGTAAACTTTGAGTTAGGAGTATTTGTTGTAACATTATTACAAATGATTAGAGAGTGAATCGTTGAGATTTAGATTTTTTTAAAAAAAAATTATACTTATTTATTTTTGAAAATTATAAATTTATTTTAAATAAAAATATATTATTAAAAAGATAATAAGTATGATGTGTTAATTTATAATCAAGATTTGTGTGATGCTAATGCATAATATAACTTGCTCTTAATTTTTTTTACAGTACAATTGAGTACTCGGGTCTCTTGTTATATCGGGTTTCGGGTCCAAACCCGATAATCTAAAAGACCAGCAGCGCTAAGGACACCGGCTTTCGGGTTTCCACTTTCCATATCGAAGTCGAAGCCGCCATTGCTCGCAGTCTACTCCCTGGTCCTTGATGGCGGAGGAGAAATGGCGGATGATCCGCCCCTTCTTCTTCATCCTCGCGCTTCATTGCCTCGCTGTCTTCCTCTACACCCGTGGCTTTCTCCTCACACGCACGGAGCTCTCCTCCTTTAGCCGATGCTCGGATGATCACCCATGCTCAGCTCCCCTCAACTCCACCGCCCATTCTGATCCCTTTCAACGTCCAGATCGAGATCATGATCAGTGGTGCTGGACCAGGCCGGCAGTTGACCGGATTGTCATCATTGTCCTCGACGCACTCCGCTACGACTTCCTCTCGCCGAGCACTTTCTTCAAAGGTGAATCTTGGATAAGTTTTGAAGTCTCTGTCTGGAATTTTATGCACTTTAATGTGTTTTTGGGATGGGTTTGTTTTGCTTTCAGAGAAGAAACCATGGATGGACAAGTTGACAGTGCTGCAGAGGTTGGCCGCCAAGGAACCATTATCCGCTAGAATTTTTAAGGCCATTGCGGATCCTCCGACGACTAGCTTGCAGCGTCTCAAGGTGGCATATCTTTTGTCTTTATTGTCAATGTTTTCCTATGTGAGAATTTGTTTTGTTTCGCTTTCTTTTATGATGTATTGGCTAGGAAAACCAGATTAGAAAAAGAAATTATTATTGCATAGATTTGAACATAGTAAACTAGTGTTTATGTTGTTTATATGTTAGATATGGTATATCTATAGGTGTTGATTTTAAGATAACTTAATAAAATATAAATAAATAAATAAAAGAGGAAAAATATCCATGAATTCAGTAGATACAAAGAATTCACCTTGAGAGAGGAAGAAACTTTCCTGCCACCCACCAGAAAATTTGTTGCTTCATGCTTGCTATGCATTGTTCACATTAAACCCCATACTTAAGTTACACCTTGGAAACAGTGATGAGGTTTTTCCTTACAGGTCATGTCTGTTTATAAAGTTCATCTCTGTTTGTTGAATTTTTAAAATTTATAGGGTTTGACTACTGGTGGGCTTCCAACCTTTATTGATGTGGGAAACAGTTTTGGAGCTCCAGCAATTGTTGAAGATAACTTGATACATCAGGTTTGTTTACATGCATAATGAAGAGTGTCAATTGGCAGAGGAAACATCTTTACTCATTAACCCATGGAACTTTAATGATATTAGTATTGCATTTCTAAACATGATACAAACAGATGGCTCAAAATGGAAAGAGAGTGTTGATGATGGGTGATGACACATGGTTGCAGTTGTTTCCTAATCATTTCAAAACAGCGTACCCTTACCCTTCCTTTAATGTTAAAGATCTGGATACGGTATGCATGTTTAAAGTGTTTGCTTTTGTTGTAATTTTGTGTTGTTCATTTTGTATGGAATTTCGACTGTTGTGCTTATGTTTCCTGGCTTATTGTAGCTGTGAGATTTATTGGCAGGTGGATAATGGTGTCGTCAAACACTTGTTTCCATCATTATACCAGGATGACTGGGATGTCCTTATTGCTCATTTTCTTGGTGTGGTAAGTTAAGGTACTTAATCTCTCTAACGACCAACCCTTCTAAAGATTCATAAGTTTCAGCTATGGATATACGCTTTCACTCCTGTAATCACATGTCTCTATGAGTAATTCATTCACTTGGTTCAATTGGATATCCACCACTATTATGGAAAACATTCATGATGGGCTAAGAATTGTGCTTTGCAATCTTGAGAAAGCTTTTATGGTTCCATTTAGATTATTCTTACCTAGATACCTATTTTTACCATGCTGATGTTTTATCTGTCCCATAATATATCTTTTTAATGGATGCATGTGTATTTTAGGATCATGCAGGACATATATTTGGTGTTGATTCAATGCCAATGGTACAAAAATTGGAGCAATATAACTCTATTCTAGAGGTATTCTTGTACCTTTTTTTTTAATGAATAATCTTGTATCATATGTTACTTTCTTGATAATACTTCTCTTTGCGTTTAGTCTTAGTCATTAATTTCCATGGTATTGTTAGGTAAGTGGGACAAAAATAAGTATAGTGACTGAAATTTGTAGCTAGTAAATAAATATAATATGAATAAACCCTGATCAATGCTCAATGGGTAATCATCTAACTATTCTCTGTTAATAGCTAACTTAGGATGGTTCTAGGAATGTGGCCTGGGATGACTATTTCTTGGTTGCCACCTCTCAGAGTTAGTGTTCGGGGCATAAGCTTTGATATAATAATGATAAAATTCTCTTTATCTGTTTGCCAAACGTGGACCGATCATAAGTTCCTGCATAGTTAATACAGAAGAAACCTCATGACCTTCGAGCCATACTTTGTTTTCACCAATTCTTTTCATGGTCTGAATTTTTTTTTTAAGTATAAGTATAAACTTTTTATTTTACATTGAATTTTTTTTTTTTTATTAATTTTTTTAATACCCTCAGTAAGTAATTGATTGTTCATTTGTAGAGAGTTGTTGAGGTTCTCAAGAACCAGTCTGGACCTGGTGGGCTGCATGAGAATACTTTACTTATTGTCATGGGGGATCATGGCCAAACCTTAAATGGAGATCATGGAGGAGGAACTGCAGAAGAGGTCTTGTTCATACTCTTGTTCTGGCACCTTTTTATTTTCCTGCATTTGAAGCTGATTATAGATTGTATGCATGAAGGTTGAAACATCACTATTTGCAATGAGTTTGAGGAGTCCTCCACCTTCTGTATCATCTATCCTTGATCACAGCACTTGCAAACTGGATTTGGTAAGGCTATGACCTTGATGAAGTGCATCCCCTATGCTCATTGAAACTGTTCCTGAAATGTCTTTAGTTGTTATCTTACCACCTAATACTCGAACTTCACGTATATCTTCGAACAGAATGCTAGTGTATTCGGGTATAGATATTGAAAATTGAAGGCCTATTGTCATAAGCAGTTTGTGCCATAATATCTACAAATACCATTTTGCTTCCCAATAAAGAGAAGATGTTGGCATAATGTATTGAATTTTGATATTTTTTTTTGGCAAAAAAATAAAAAAATAAAAAACATAAAATAAAGAAATACAAAATCAGATGCCACAAGCTTCACAGCTCCATTCAAGAGGCTCTATAAGAAGATTACATCAATTTTGTAATTAGCCTAGAGTCTTATTTTAATTCACCCACAAGCAATTTTACATTGCTGACATTTGTTAGTTGATGGAAATGGTGCCAAATATGACAAGAGAATTATACTCTATAAACACATTTGCACCTAACTTCTTACCGTTATCTTCTTTCCTGATTACAGCCAATGCATGCTCTCTCTTAAATTTCTTTTTATTTGGTGCTATGATTTTATTTTGATTTTTCAGGAAGGAGAAATGATATGCACAAGCTCCATGCAACAGGTTATATGCAATAACTAATTCTGATTATGGCTAAGGTGGATTTTCATTTATTAAGCAGTAACATTTCTTTTCCTAATGTTCTTTGATTATTCATGCAGCTTGATTTTGCAACAACTTTGGCAGCACTTCTTGGTATACCCTTTCCTTTTGGAAGGTGCACTCTGAACACATTGTTGTTATCCTTGCTTTTGTATTTGATAATTATAGCCTACACTATGACATGGGATTTGTGTCCATTGACCTTATTCTATATCAATGATTGTCATATCAGTTGAATTATTACTTGGAGACTTTTGATTGCCAAAAATTGATCTGTGGAAATTGTATCTGGAAATCATTAGATATGTGAACATTTACTCATAACATGGATAGTGTTCCACTCTTTAGTGCTAGTGAATTGATTAAGCTGCTTCAGGTTACTGCCTTCTTTGAAGATAATTTGATATTATCTTTGCAGTATTGGGTGTGTTAATCCAGAGCTTTTATGCCTTGAGTGGTGGTACATGGGATGGACAATGGACTAAAAATAGAAATCAAGAGTACTGTTCAGATTTGGAAGAATGGATGCAAACCTATACAAATGTTCTCTGCATAAATTCTTGGCAGGTAAATTTTTTTCTCCTTCTTGTTTCCAGATGTTGTCAGGTGTAAGAGTTGTAAGAATTTGATATAGATGGAAATGATACATAATGTATATTTTAACTGCTAGATAGTTTTCTAGCATCTTTATTTAATGTTTTGGGTGCCTCTATAAGGTATAGGATTCAGGATCCAGTTTTCTGCCTTTAGTATTGATCTAGTTCGCTCCTGTAGATACTTGACATTAGCTCAAAAAGGTCAGGATAGGTTCGGAATTGGGGTTACTCAATTCTCATTTCTGGCAGCAATCAAAATCTAAACATCAATAATTTCTTTAAGCATCTGATTAAAATGATTCTTTTTATTGGAGTTAATAGTCCCTACATAGGTTAATTTTTGTAAATATGAATTTGAATATATAAACAAGGGTCTCATCCCTATCAATTTAAGCTTTTTGAGTTGAATTGGATGAAAAATAATGTTTGGTTTGCATCAAATTTATCAGAACTTAGTTAATTAGCTTGTTATGATTGTTTTGCAACGTGGCTAGTTAAATAGACTATGTTTCAAAGGGGATATTAGGAGCAACTAATGTCCCATATCGGTTAACTTGGCAAATATGAATATGAATACATGAGTTTTGAGTTTCTCGTCCCTGTAAGTTCAAGTTTTTGGGTTGAATTGGATTGGGATAATATGTTTGGTTTGCATCTAATAAGAGTTATTGTGCTACCTTCTATATATCTACAAACTAACCATTTAATTTTCAGGTAAACAGATACATTGACATGTATACTTCAACTGCAGTTATTGGACTTCCTTCTGAAGACTTGCGCCATCTCAGAGAATTATATACTCAAGCACAGACTAACTTGCAAAATTCCATTAGTTCGACATGCTCTGAGTCAACCCTTCAAAGGCAAATTGATGCTTATTCTGATTATTTAGGAAGTGTGGCAAAGCTTGCTCGATCTGCATGGACTGAATTTAATTTAATCTTGATGTTTGCTGGTCTCTGTGTGATGATACTGTCCATTTTCGTCCAGATTTTCTTTATCCTAAGAGTAAACAATCTACTTGAGTTAAACTATCTGGTGTCAGGTATTACTTCCAGTCCTTTCAGGCTAGCATCTGCTCTAGCTTTGGTGGTGATCCGAGCAGCAAGTTTCCTTTCAAACAGCTACATATGTGAGTGTTCCCTTGCTCTGTGTGTTCCTACGTTCTTGCTTCGTATTTTTCTGCTTCATCACCATTTCTCTATTTACTTATCAATTATTTGTTGCTTTCTGTATTAGTGGAAGAAGGGAGAGTGGGATGTTTCCTTTTGGGCACAACTGGTATACTTAACCTGTGGTCTTCAATCAGGAGAGGGAAATTGACAATAGAAGTAAGTGTCAATGCTTCAAATGCTTAATTGTATTTAGTTCATTATAATGCAGCTCTTGGAATTTCTTGTCTGGGGATATCTGTTCCAATGGTAGTTATGACATAATGCTGGTTATAAAGTTAATTTAACTGTGCTACTTGCAGGAACCTGCATTTCTTTTTCTGAATATTATTCTGAGGTTTGGGATTATGATTGGCCAGTCAAAGAAGAATGTTGGTTCAACTTCTATGGATGCACACTTTTAAGCAGCTTGGATGAAGGTTATACTGTTTGGTTGATTTTTGTCCGAGATCTTGCCAATCCTTGTGTTATCCTCATTCACCTTCCTGTTGTACAGGTGGATCTCTAAAAGTTCCACTTGGAGAGGCCTCAAATATTTTTTCCTTGTAGAAGCTGCAGCTAGCTATATGCTTTTAATATTTCATTGGATGTCAGAAAGCAATTTTTAGCAATTCCCATGGCGCTTCAAGATTTGGGGAAGAATTTTGCCCCCCGTATAATCTATGCCATCGGATTTGGGCTTCTAACTTTAATAATGCTTTGTAAAAATCTAAACCAGAAGGAGCAGCCTTCATCTCCAGCTGAACAAACCACTACTGCAACAGTAGCCATGCTTTGTGCTTGGAGTCCTACTGTCCTAATTCTTTTAGGAAGTCAAGGTCCACCTGTGGCTTTAATATATTTATTCGGAGGTATTTTCTCTTCATAGCTTTAGTTTCATGGTTCTTGTGTTGCATAAAAAAGAAGAGCAATGCAACCATTAGTGTTTGTTAATCACTGCCACTAAAAAAACCATGTTAGTTTTTAGGATCATAAGTTGCCTTTCTGGTTGTGGTCACCTTGTTCAAAGCTGTTTTTATTCAACTGTTATCACAATTGCATTTTTTGGTTTAATTTTTGTTGCATTGTTTTGACATTATAAACGATTCATCTAACAGCATGGTGCATAATAAGGTCGCATAGGGGAGTTCAGATGGAAGCTCAAAGCCAGAAGGAAGTCCTAGTCAATGACCCCATTTCTATCACACAATGGAGCCTTTTGGGTGTGTGCCTTTTCTTTTATACAGGTCACTGGTGAGTTGCCCAGCATTTTGAATGGAACTGTATTACCCTCTATCTTACTGCATCTGTTACTGGACATGATCTTCTCTACCCTGCACTCTATAGGAATGCTACTATATGTCGTTTTTTTATGCAATTGTATGTGCTAGAGAATTTCATTTGGTGTTAATCGTTGAGGAATTGCATCAAACTAACAATGTCGTGAGATTCAATCCTTCCATTGCTTATTTATCATGGGTCTCATGACTTAAAACTTTTGCTGATATAGTAATTATTGTTTCTGAATGAGCATTGATCATCGAGAACCATTTCCTGCCAGAAAATTATGACCATTTGATGCAATCATTTACATCTCCTGGCTCTTAATGGGGTACAAAGTCCAGAATATCTGACCATAATGTGCACAATTTCATTTTGGATTATCTCTAGGAGCCGTTTGGTTCGTAGTAATGGCATATTACTACATAACAAGATTATCATGGTAATATAAGTGGGAATGTTATATAATTGGGAATATTGCGATAATTTGATATAACCATGTTTGGTTGGGAACTCTTATTATCGGGAATAGTTCATTGTCGTGTTTGGTTGTTATGGTAATCAATTTGCTAAAATATAAAAAGTTATAATATTACCAAGATAATCCAAGATAGACACCAAATTTGGTGGTAATAGGATTATCAACTTTTTTTGTAATATTTATAAGTTAGTAATGTGATATTATCATCCAGATTACTACCGGTGCAATGCCAAACGTGGTAATATTTTCAGATTACCACATAACACGTGGTAATCTTTCTACATTACCGCGAACCAAACGTCCCCTCGGTGTTTTCATAAAAATCCAGGACTGCAGGATTAGAAGCAAAATTAGCATTGCCATATGACTGGTTCTCCTGTTCCATAGCTAATTTAGCTAAGGTCGTACCTGAAACATGGCCAAAGTTATTAGCCCTTCCAAGTCTTTTGAAAAATCTGTGACAGGTGGTTTGCAAATACACAGACTGAGTCGTGTTCATTTGTCCTCTAGTCATGAGGGCCTGGCTCTTGGGCAGTATGCTCCTGCTCCCGAATTCTTTAAAATCCCTACTGCTGCCCTCTCGAGTGTCCATATGAATTTCATTTTAGGCAACAAGACAATCTATACTTTGTAGATATCTCTGTATATCATCTAGTGTAGCTCAAGGAAGAAACTACTGGCCTTTCTTTCTAGACAAGAAGGCATGTGTACTGCTCATGTGCATCCCTTTATCATTTACATTCATTGTATAATAGGGGCACAAAGAAATTATATTTACAGCATAAGCATTTTACAGATGCAACTTTACTTCAGGTTTTTACGAATGAACCATTTGCAATGAGTTATCTGTTGCAGGTGCACATTTGATGGTCTTCGATATGGAGCTGCTTTTGTTGGGTAAGCTGCTAAGAAAATTTCAATCTTGTTTTATTGATTTGACAGTATATGCCAGCTAATCTTTTACCCCCATCTTGAATATTCAAATCGTCTTATGGTCTTCATAGAATAATTCAAGTTGTGCAATCAACAGATTTGATGAATTTAACATAGTCCGCCAAGGTCTTCTTCTTGCAATCGACACTTTTGGTGTGCTTCACATCATTCCGGTCATGAGCCTTCCACTACTTGTAACGCTTAAGCATTGTTACTCCAAGCACAGCCAAGTAAAGGCAGTTCTTTTCTTAGTCCTGACTCAGGTAAACGTCCGTTGTGTGGAGTTTGCTTATTTTTAGAACTTGCTCTGTTTCATATCAATGTTATCTCATATTGCTCGTGATGTTGTCCTTGGATTTCAGCTGTTCTTGAGTTATGGTTTAATCACAGCAGTGACAACTACATTTACAATAGTGTGTGTTACAATTCAGAGGCGACATTTGATGGTAAAACCTCTGGGTTTCAGCTTTATCATAAACATGATAATCTCATAACTATGATTAACCATTTACTTCTTAGTGCCTTAATATTCTTTTGTTTTATACATTTTGCAGGTGTGGGGATTATTTGCACCAAAATACGTTTTTGAAGTCCTGGGCCTGCTTCTGACGGACATCTTAATTTGCCTGGCTTCTCTCTGCTACTACTGATGAGATAATATGCGCATGTGGTGAACATCAATCTTGTTCTTTTCTCCATTTATTCTCAGTTAACCCCCCCATTCTTATACAAAAAGAGA
This sequence comes from Dioscorea cayenensis subsp. rotundata, assembly GCF_009730915.1. Classification (NCBI taxonomy): domain Eukaryota; kingdom Viridiplantae; phylum Streptophyta; class Magnoliopsida; order Dioscoreales; family Dioscoreaceae; genus Dioscorea; species Dioscorea cayenensis. The sequence continues at coordinate 6,273,575 of NC_052489.1, forward strand.
GTTGAACTAATTTTGAAAAGCCTTTCTTCACAATGACCGCTGTGCATTCCTTGGGCTCCAGAATGGAAGTATTTCCTTTTACAAATTTAAAAATCAGTCCCAAATCAGACTAACATCTTAGAGAATAGAAACGTGTGGTCTTAGTGTAGTATCAAATCTTATCATCTTATCTGTATATACTTGTTTTTGGTAAGCGTCCAAGTCACACAAGAAACTTGTTACTGTCATTGGCCTGATAATGGTAGGAACTTGTTGCTTTCATTGGCCTAACTATGGTATGACTGTATGAGTTAGTCATACAAAGGACATGATGAACCCCAAGCAAAACAAATAAATAAATAAGTAGATAATAGGCAATAGATTCTAATACCTCAACGACAATCAGTTAATAGCATAGCACTATTTGTCTTTTTTTGTAATTATTAGTACATAATATACATACATATATATATAATTTTCTAACTTCTCAGAAGCTAAAAAGATGATTGAGGGGAAGAGCATCATTGCAGAGTAAGGGAAAGATGAAAGGCGTCGTCTTGTTTGCCAGATGATGAAGATATGAACATCAGAAGACGGTTATGTCGGCAAGGTGGTGATAAGAGAGGAATAGAGTCCATGTGGACTAGTGGATGTGGTCTGTTGCTCTTCAGCCAAATGAAAAACACTAATAACCAACAAAAAGCCTAATGGAACCATGCATGCTTTTTCTTTTTTATCATTTATGCCCATTCGCTCTCGTTTTCAATCACAACAACTATGTCTCTTCTTTATTAATAAGTTAAAAGGAATAATATATTTTACAATAACAAAAGGTGACTATCACCATCTTCTGTTATACCGTTCACTGAATTATAAGATGTATGATTGAATCTCTAATTGACAAATATGTTTATTAAAAACTTTTTTTGAATTCTGTTTGTCACTATGAGATAAACAAAGAAGACAGGTCCACATGAAGAAATCGGATTCTTTTCTTTTTGCTCTTGCACTTGTTCCATTACCAATTCAAAAGAAGATGAATTTCTCTTCTTGCAAAAAGTGAGGTTTCTCTTTTGACAAATTTGGCAACCAATATGTCTGTATGTGTTGCTGCTTTAATTTACTCCTTTTGTTTTCAAGCTTTCAGTACGTGTATATATATATATATATGTATATATATTAACCAAGCAATATCTTTATGTATGCCTTTTTCTTTCAGTTTTTTTATTATTATTATTATTATTGAAAGGCTCGTTTATTGGTAAGGTGGCAAGTCATTTTCTCATCATTGCTCCACCGCCAATAAATCACGCTAATCACTTGCCTTTTTGCATGCAAACGTGAACCAAATTTACTAATTAATTCATCAAGTGTCTTAAAAAATATTCTTCTTTAGTAGATTGAAAGAAAAAAAAAATTCAAACGAAATAATGCTGATATGAACTCTTGAACTAATCACATGGGATCTCTGACATGACAATGGCTAGATTACAATCTTGACTACTAAACCAACCAATATTTCTACTAAACAAAATCTAATCTCTTTCTTTATTCAAGTTGAGAGAATTAAGCAAAGGCAAGAGTCAATCTTAAATGCTCCCTTTTGTCAAGCAGTTGCATGCACGCAGTTCACATGCACAAGCATTCACTACATTACAGTAAGGAAAACAAACATAGAAAAAGAAATGCATCCATGTAAAAAGGCCTTGTATATCATGCAATACAGGAAGGAGCACCATTTATTAATTAAGACAAGAGTACAAATCTCAATACGACAAGTGAAGTCTTCAGTTTCACAGCTACAAACATCTTACTTTTTATGACCAAAAAAAGAAAAATTACCACACTCTCACACACTGCTTTATAAAAGAATGCGCTTTCTGCAGTTCTCTCTCTCTCTCTCTCTCTCTCTCTCTTCGCTCTTCACTTCTTGGAGATCAAGCAGTGAAGAGGAGGAACAGAGCAGGAGAAGAGTAAGTAGCTCATGAAGATGGTGAAGCTTCTTGGGCTTGTTTTGTTGGCTCTGGTGAGATTAGTTTTTGGTTCTGAGGAGTGGCATGGGAATGGGACTGAGGTTGAGTCTGAGTTGAATGTGTGGACTGCTCCTAGGCCTCTGCGTGTGGGTCTCACTCTCATTCCTTCTGCTGTTGCTCAAGGAGCTGGTATCTTGCTCTTATCTCTTTGATCTGCTGGTTTTAGCTTCTTCTTCTTCTTCTTCTTTTTTTCTTTTCATTTGTTTTTGATGCTTATGTTGTCCAAAAATCTACAAACTATGTGCTTCTTCTTTTTTTCTTTTGTTGAACCATTATGATTTCCTTTTTCACTGTTGCCAATGGTATACCCAACAAAAATTATTGTCATCATTTTGTTGTGATTTAATATCTATACTCGGCAATGACATTGCTTTTCGAGTACTTGAGTGAATGCTTGTTTACTTGATTTTACTTTTTCTCATTTTTCCTTTTTTTGTTTGATTGTTTTCTTACGCATGCTCCCAGTATACAATCTTCTGTTTGTTTGTTTGTTTGTTTCTTTAGATTTGGACATTTTTTTAGTTCTGTAGATTTGTTAAAAAAAGTATACTATGGCAGCCTTGATGATTTACTGAGAAACAAACTTTTGAAGTAATGAGCAAAACCTTTGTTTCTGATTTCATGTTGGGAATATATTTCTGATGTATGACATGTTTACATGTTTGTAAACCAGCTTAATGACTTCAGATCCATTCAAGTGTCTCTATGATTTTTTTCAACCAAGTCTTGAGTCTTCATGTTTTGAGGTTTCACGGAACTCCTGTTTTTTTGCTATTTTGAAGAACTTGTAAAGCGTTGATTGCAAGATTTTGTTACTGCATTACATTGGAATTGCTTGAGCTTGAACTGATTCTTGTCTTGAATATTTCCTTTCTGTATACTTTTTAGTATGTTTGGATGGAACCCCACCTGCTTACCATTTACATCGTGGCCATGGAACGGGAGCAAACAGTTGGCTTATACAATTAGAGGTGAGATTTCTTTCAAATGGAAAGATTTAATTGGTATGTCTAAGAATATCAATGAAGGCCAGAAACTCAAAACCTCATATCTTATCAGCAGCTAAGTGCTTTTGCATATTTTAATTTTTGGTGAATTTGGATAAAAACTTAATTTGTGAATGCCACAGGGTGGAGGCTGGTGTAATGACATTGCTACATGTGTGCACCGTAAAAATACTCATCGTGGTTCATCAAATTATATGGAGAGAGTGATAGAGTTCACTGGGATATTGAGCAACAAACCTGAAGAAAATCCTGGTTTTCCTCAAACCGAATCTCTATATTGCTTGCAGTGAATGTTTATCTTTTCTAGATCTATAGGTGTGAGTATGTACCCATTTTTTCTTTCTTTTGCTCATAATAATTCTGGTTTAACTGCCCAGACTTCTACAACTGGAATAGAGTCAAGATTCGGTACTGTGACGGTGCATCTTTCAGTGGTGAAAGCTATAACAAGGTTGGTAGATATTGTCTTCTTTTATTTCTTAGAATTAAAAAAAGCATGATTAGATGGGACATACTTCTAAATTCTGGCTTCCAATGTCAATCTGTTATTTCCTGTACATAACAGAGAAGTTCTGTTGATGTAGTTGTTCTTTGGCCTTAAGTCACTTGTGGATTTTAATCTTATGTACATTCCACTCTCCCTTGGAATGAGTGGGATTATTTAGTTCCTTCCTTGTATATAGCATCATAAACCAAATCACAATCGGGGCTGGATGGATATCACAAGTTTTGTCAAAGTCTTGTTTCTCATAAATGAATTTGTTTTATTCATTATCACCTTTATGGTTCTACCTCTTAAATGAAGTATTTAATCATCATTCTGTGCTCTTGCATTGTGACACACTATCCTCACTGTTTTAATTATAACACATTGGTAGAGTGGTTGCCTGTACTCTAGCATTTAACCATGTAGGTGAGAGAACATCATACCATCGTGTTGTCATCCATGAGCATTTCCTGATCCTTTCGGGTTAGTGTCACCAAACTTGTTTCCTGCTTATTTTAGCTTTCTCCATCCACAGCCAATCTTTCTTTCACAAGGCAACTACCCCTTACCCACTGTTGTCTGATTGTTGTTTCCTAGAAAAGACCTCATACTGATGTTTAATGAGGTGCTATTGTCTTTCTTCACCATTTGACTGTGTAGGGCTGTTGTATAGTTATGTCAAATATCTTTTAGTGGTTCATTTTTGTGAACCAACATCAAACACATAATATAGACATTCAGGACATTTGACAGTTGAGATGCCCAATACTAACAAGGGGAAGCTCAGGCAGTAGTTATATTGGTTATATTCACGAGAAGTGGTTGAACTGTGTGTTCTTCATTTTCTTTTCCTTCATGAAAGCAAACCATCATTTCAAATTAAATCTTTTCATATATTTTTCTCCTTGTTAGATATCTGCGTCTTGTTTTTAGGCTGCAGGACTATACTTTCGAGGGCAGCGCATTTTTTCAGCTGCTATGGAGGAACTTATGTCCAAAGGGAATGCGTTATGCCAGCCATGTACTGTTTTCCCACAGCATTTGCTTCTCAACCATGACCTGAATTTTTATTTAACTCTCAGCTGTCAATTATTTCTGCAGGCTCTTCTTTCTGGCTGTTCTGCCGGTGGTGTAGCATCGATAATACATTGTGATGAGTTCCGAGGATTATTGCCAAGGAGAACTACAGTCAAATGTCTTGCTGATGCTGGCTTGTTTCTTGATGTGTATGGTTTACATCCTATATATCTGCTGATGGGTTTTTGTTTACATTTAGCTTGTAATTGTGGTTCTTAGTTTACTTTTTCACAAAATGCAGTGCTGATGTGGCTGGTGGCCGTAGCCTAAGATCCTTTTTCAATGGCGTAGTGAATCTGCAGGTAATCATTGGTTGTTCTTTTATTGTACTTGATTTTCTGTGTTCAGGATAATGCACCTTAACAGCAAGAATTTAACTCAAAATCATTGTTCCACCTTAATCTACGTTCTATTGGCAATATTATGCCTCATTTTACTGATGAAATGCAAACAATAACAAAAAAAGTCAAATGTTCACAGGGAGTGGGGAGGAGCTTGCCTGCAGCTTGTACCAACCACATGGATGCCACTTCAGTAATGTTACTTTTTTCTAATAAAGTTTACTAAGAATATTACAAAGGCTTGTAAAGGGTCATACTAATTCTTTGTGTTTTCCTCTTCTTGTTGCAGTGCTTCTTTCCGCAGAACTTGCTGCCACATATTTATACTCCAACCTTTGTTTTGAATGCAGCATATGATGTCTGGCAGGTTTTTACTTAGCTCTCTCCAAAACTGTGGTTGAACATGCAAATACTGCAAATATAGACACTTGAAAATAATTTACCAGCTGCTCCAAGATGTATATGCCACATAACATAATTTATTTATTATATATTTTCAGCTCCAGGAAAGTTTAGCCCCCCGGAGAGCTGATCCTCAAGGTTATTGGCAACAGTGTAAGATGAATCACGTTAACTGCAATGCTGGCCAAATTCATGTCTTGCAAGGTATTACTCAGGGATCTTATCTTGATCTCATTTGAAAATGTGTGTGGGACTTGGATAGAATTCAATTTACATGCAAATGTTCTTGGTAATTCAGGGTTCAGGAACCAAATGCTCAACGCAATAAAGATGTTCTCATTGTCCAGGCAGAACGGGCTATTTATCAATTCATGTTTTGCTCATTGTCAGTCAGAGAGGCAAGATACATGGTTTGGAAATAATTCTCCCCGTCTTGCTAATAAGGTAAGCTTGTCATTCTATACAAGTGGTTCTTCATTTCTGCATTGTTCTTGACTTCAAACAATGTGAACTTGATAAGCTTAATAATTATGATGAAAGTCCATTAGAGCATTGCTCAAATTAACTTTAAAACCTCTGTCAATTATGCAAACAATGTATCAGATGCTTATGATCATGATTATTACCAAACGAGAGGCTTGGAACTGTAGAGATATTATTGACTATAAATAACTTACATTGGCTTTCATGTCTAGGTGATAGAGATTTGAGTAATATTGATGTTAACATATGGATACCATTGCATGAATTCAAAAACCTGTTATCATGTGCAGGGAATTGCAAAAATCTGTTGGTGACTGGTACTTTGACCGATGTGGAGTTAAGGCGATAGACTGTGCATACCCGAGCGACAAGAGTTGCCATCACCTAGTATTTAGTCGAACACATTATAATTCTTCATTTCTCCCAAATCTCAATTTTTGAGCTGTATCTGACCACAGCCACCATTCTTCCAACTGATACTCTGATGGAATGACTCATTCTTCTGAGTGGCTGGAAATAAGAATGCTTCATCCAGAGAGACATTGAGAGTAAGTTCTTTACTTGCTATCATTCAATATCCGGCAAGTCAGATTGTCGGTATACTATTCTTCCCCCATGGGTTCATTGTTATAGACATTGCTACTATAGATATGCAGATTGTGCAATTACAGAGTGATCATAAAAAATGTATTATTCATTTTATTGTTATTTGTATGATCTTGGAGTATAATGTCACATGTTGTCGACATTGATAAGAATTTATCAAAGTTATATCTATATAGATCTTATACAAATCTGTGCTCTTTATTTTCTTCTGTCTCCTGTCTTGCCTTTCCTATGCGTGAGTACATTCATGATGTTAATTGCATACAGTAGAGACCGGTAGAAATCAACAAAAGCAATGATGACAAGATCAAATCTGAATATGAGTATGCTGCAAATTCCATTGCAGTTGTTGGCTCTTCCCTTTAAGTCTCCACTTCATTGGTTTCATCAGTGCAAAGAATCACGACTACTGGTCCAAAGTTCATAAATCATTCAACCACAGTGACTTCACCATTGAAATTTTTACCCATCTGACATGATGATGTTCATGCTCTGATGCTAGACCCGGTTTAATTGTCATCACAAATATTACGCTAATTCCTTCACATATGTATTTTTAACATTCGGGATCACGTATAATAAATAAATCATACCCGATGGGGCTATGTGCATGTCCTTTGACAGTAATGACGTCTGATGTTTGAGTTGAAGTTTCTTCTTTGCTATCATGTCAGTATCTGTTGGGACGCAGGCTTAGGGACCATGAGTCCCACATCGCCTGTGAGACGCTTCTCTAGTTGATATACCACCACCAACCCTTCCCTCTAACTGCGGTTATGGAAGTTAGAGCGGTGGGTCCCTGCTCTTATACCAGATCGAGACTGTTCCGCTGTCGTGATTAGGATCTTGGGTCCCACATCCGTCTGTGCCTGGGGTGTCGGGACGCAGCGGCTGAGACTATAGTCCCACATCGTCATGAGACGCTCCTCTATTGATATACTCACCACCAACCCTTCCCTCTAACTGCAGGTTATGGTAAGTTAGTGCGATGGGTCCCCTGCCTTAACAGTATCCTCATTATCTAATAGTTTGTGGATCTTAAGGCTTTGAATCTTGTGCCTTTTTACTCATCTGTCTTATTGTATTTATGTGAGTTTGTCTGGTTATTCCTTGATGGTACCAACAGCTGAGAGATGTAAAACATGGATTCAGAGATGACAATCATATTTGTGGCACATCATTTAGTTACATTGTTGATAAATATTGGCTTCTGTGGTGTGGTTTAAAATGTTTTGTTATGAACTCTAGCACTAGACTTGTTGGTTTGTTTATTTGTTTGATTGCTTGCATCTTAAGTAGTAAATGCTTATCAGTTGGGCCATTATTTTAAGGTCTGCACTTTTGATCTTGATGCCTGTAATGTCGTCATCGATATAGCCAATGAGGCTTGTCCCCATGAAAGGGGCTTGCACCATTCCTCTTTCCATCAATGCTTTCATGGACCATTATAGTTGAGAATACTTTTTGTTCATCTCATTCCCTTTGAGTTCATTCTTTATATGATACATTTCTTTATTCAAGCATGCATTCCATTTGTCTACAAGTTTTTAATCTTCATAAATTGCTCACCTTCTAATTCTTTTGTGGTTGTTCGACATAATAATGCATTTCGACATGGTGGAACATCTATGCTAATATGATTGCTTTTTAATGACATTAAGTCAGTGTGGACTATTCTTGCTTAATGATCAATGAGATAGATGTTTGCATTCTTGTGTTGTTCTTGTTCATGGTGGTCCATCTCCATCAGTGCTACCATGTTGAGAAAGTTCTCATTGCTGAAGGCACTTTGCTGCATAGATAAGAAGAGAGAGAGAGAGAGAGAGAGAGAGAGGTGCTTGTATAGAGCAATAGAGAAATCTTTTTACTTTTTATTTCAATTACTCAAAAAAATATGAGAATTTGCTTTCTAAATGGTCCCTTCTTGCTTGATTGGCAAAACATGAGTCATATTCCTAGAAGTCATCTTTAATCCAATTGCTGTATTGTGTTTTAGCAATCATTTCTGAAGCAACTGCAATTATTGTAATGATAATTTTTTCTGCACATTTCTCAACTCCAATATGTAGTTGTTTTTAGCAGCAGAGATAACTGGTGAGTACTGGCAAAGATGGAAATTAACTGAAGCTGATGTATGGGGCTTTCATGTTCTCTATTTAATTGATGGTGAAAATTGAATTGAAGGGAGTCACTATCTTTCCAGCAGTCGGTGAATTCAATAGATTCTGATGTTTTTGGTCTGATCTCAGACACTTGCAAATGAAGCAGAGATGATTTGAAGTAGCTATCAGATGAGTGATCAAGAGGCAGACAGCAGCTATAATTCATGCCTCCAAAAGCATAAAGTGAGCAGTAGCCCCTCCATTCAACTTCGCTGTTGATGTTGCTCAGCTAAAAAAGTTGGAAGATAAAGTAAATATCATCAAATCAAATGCCATACATACAACAATTCATTCATATTTTTCACAATGATCACTAGAGGAAGCATCAATGAAAGTGATGCTGCTGGCTGCTATCAGAAAAAGGCAAATATCAAAGAAACCTTTTGTTTTTTTCAAGAACAGAGATTTCAATGGTTTTTTTAACAAGTGAGAAGCTGAACTCTGTGGAACAAAAATCAAAAAAGAAAAACAAAAAAATTTATATAAGAACACTGGAACAAGCTTTTATTCTGTGCCAAACAAATTGCATGTATGTTCAAGCATGACACAAGAGAAGACATGGTTGTTTTTCTTTTTTTTACTTTTCTTTCCTTCCTTCTTTTTGGATCGTGGAGACGATATATACATGAGAAAAATCTATGTCACATGAGAATCCTCTCTTTATCTCTTTTCTATGAATCAGAGCTCTCCATGTATAAAAATGGGTGTTTTCTTTCGATTTCCTTTGATGTACTTTCCTGTTGTTCTGTTTTGCTTTTGTTCATCGCCAGAAATGCTTACCATAAGGATGACAGGAGGTTTGCTGCTCTTGCTGATAATTCTGATTCCAAGAAGCAGAAATCCCATCATCCATGGCTAACAAATGGTTTTCAGCTTTGATATCAAAGAGAGGTTGACCTCCATGGCCTCGAAGTGCTGCAGAAACTGGGAAGGAGCCTTGAAGATACTCTGACCATTTGAGGTCCTCTGGTTCTCCATCAAGATGGATTTGAGCTTCACTGTCAGATGTCAAATCTGACCAAGAGAAGATGCCACCACTCTCAATGAGAGAACCATTGCTTTGCAACTCAATGCCACTGCTTGCACTACTGTTGCTTGAATGGCTTCCTCCCAGTACTGAACTCCATGCATCACTGACTTTGTACCACCCATTGAAGGAGTAGCAGACATGAATGAACCAGTGTTACAATTCAGTTCTTGCTGCTGCTGCTGCTGCTTGTGTGCTGACTGTTGAACCAGAGGAATGCACTGGGAGCTGATTGATTGTGATTCATGAGTTCAAGAGGAGGAAGATAAGAAGTTGTACAAGTAGTAGTCATTGCACTTGCAGGGGAAAGGAGTTTGGGCTTGTCATTGATGTTTGTGGCGGCTGTAGGTTTATTATGATCTTCTCCTCCGGCTGCTGTGCCGCCTTCGGTCTCAGACAACAATGGCTTGTGGGTAACAGGGTCAATGCCTCTCTGTTTCAGTTTCTTCTTTATACAAGAGTTCCAGAGGTTCTTTATCTCATTGTCAGTTCTTCCTGGCAACTGTGCAGCAATCTGAGACCACCTGTTTGATTTTGTTCATAAATTTAAATGTGTCAGAAAAACAAAATAATAATAATAATAATAAAATGATCTTAAACTGAAAACATGAATGAATCAAATACCTGTTTCCTAAAACTGCATGGAGTTCAATAATGAGGTTCTCCTCCTGCTCAGAGAATGTACCTCTCTTCAAGTCTGGCCTCAAATAATTTATCCACCTCAATCTGCAGCTCTTCCCACACCTCTGCAGACCTGAAACATTCTCTCATTTTTCATACACTGGATATTCATAGGATTTTCAAAGGATGTATATATATATATACAGAGAGAAATATATAGAGAGATAGATAGATAGATAGATAGATAGATAGATAGATAACCTGCAAGTTTGGGAACAGAGCTCCAACAGCCATGGCCATACATGGTGATGTGATTCAAAAAGCTTCTCATCCTCTTCAGGAGACCACAAACCTTTCCTCAGCTTCTGCTTGTAACAACATGAATGCCTGCCCATTCTGCAATGTAATTCTCTGCTTTCCAGACAAAAATAATATTATTCAGAGTTTGTCAGGAATGTGTTGGATAGAGATTGGAGAGCAAATGCAACTCTTCTCTCTCTCTCTCTTGTGCTCTTCTTAAGAAAAAAAGAGGAAGGTCATAATCAAAGTGGGTGTCTTCTTTGGACTAGTTCATTTCATTTATATCTCTTCTCCACCATGAATGAAATGGAAGCAAGCAACTCCTTTTAAATTAAAAATTTTAAAAATTAAAATTTAGAAAAGAACAGAAAAGAAAAACCTGTGGGACCCCACTCTTTAAAATTATCTTTTTGTTTTTATTTAATTTAATTAGTTTCATTTAAAAGTTTTATCTTATCCTTTCATAACCTTCTACCCATATTTTGTGAACCTCCCACCGCTGCTGATAAATCTCAATAAAAGTGATAACTGCTAGCCTTTCTCCCTATCGCCCTCTTTAGCTGATGGTGGCGTAATCGAGAGTTCTCCCTAGTCCCGATCATGTCAAACGAGTGATCTAAATCGACTCTCCAAATACGCTAGTAAATATCCGATTGCACCTTTGCAGTGGTCTTGTTTCTGTGTAGCGCGTGTTCGTGTGAGTCAGACGCTGGATGTTCTCGCTCATGAGTGCTCTTCATGCGTCTTTTAAGCTTCTATTAAATACTGCTCTTATAGCTCTGCTAGTGGTTCAAATGAATTCAAAAAAGTTTTACTTCCATGCTTTTATCCCTGCTATTTACGATGCCATTGTGTGAATTTATATTATCCTTCAAAAGGTTAATTAGAATGCTTTAGCGCTTTTAATTCTTTCTTCTGATGCACGCATCGTCTTTTAAGTTGTACGCGAAGTCGTTTGATCGGCGCCTTATAGTATCCAACGATACTTATGTTCCGATCCTTTTATAAGATTCATGTTATGACTTGAACCAAGACCCTAGTTAATTTTGTAAAGTTAGGGTTATCGAATTGATTTTATGCCCATAGGTTCTTTCGATGAGAGTTAAGTTGAGTCAACTTGGATTTTTGTGGGTTTAGCTTAATATCGTGAAGTATCCCACATATATAAATTATACTACATGTATATAGACTTTTGAAACTTGTTAAATTTAGAAAAATATGTATTTTTATTTATTTATTTTGAATAATTAAATTTCAGATATTATTCAAATTATATTTAAATAATTAATACTAATTTCGGAATTATTTTAAATTATTTAATATTCTAATTAATGAGATTCTTTTAGAATTCTTAACGTGTTGATTTCGAGCTTAAATTTCTCGAATTTTCAAATAATTCTTTAAACTCGATTCTTTTTACTTTTGAAATTTCATATTTCTGAATTTCGGATAATTATTTAAATTTCTGAATTCATGTGTTTAAAGTTCCAGACATGATTTATTTATTTATTTTGAATTTAGGGTATTATTTAAATTTTTTATTAAAGAATATTATTATTTTTATTATTTGTTCATATTTGTATTCCATTAACTGGTGTATTTTCGATATCGACAAAATGGATCATAAAGCATCAGATTCTCAGCATCTTTTGCTTGTTTTAAATTTTTGTTAGTTCATCGCTAGAACAAGGATTTTGATATAAAAATTAGTCCCCCAACTAACTTTGCAATAACCCCTCAGCCATCGGGTTAAACACCCACCGTGTCGATCACGTATTTTTGTTCTAGAAACCATAGCTTCCTCACCGCTGCCAGTCGTGCGCACTATCGGCCTTCGTTAATTTTGCCCCGGTCACCGAGGGTAAAAATACGTACTTTTTGTTTTGTCTCGTGACAATCGAGGGTAAATATATAAATTTTGTGATTTGTTTGTCGCAATAATAGCTGTGACCTATACGCTTAATTTTTCGACATCTACGTAAGTGAATTAAACTTATGGTTGGTTTTTGCAAATTATTAAATTATGATTTTTGATACGTGATCCCTATATTTTTAGCGGCGCTACTCGGGTCACAAACTCATAAATTTTTATTGCTATTTTTCTTTCGCATCGAGTGAGTAGGGTCAGATGACTCTGATAGCTTAGCAGGGATCGCTCAGTCACCGTCAATCTTCTTAGCATGTAATAAGTCCCGCTTTGTCGAGGGCATAGTTTTTATTTGATTAAATTTTAGTAGCAAATCAAGCAAAGACACTTGGCTTATTTCTTTTAGCACGTAACTCCATTCTTGCTTTCTAAATTTCGCTGCTCATAGACTTTTTGTGATTTGTTGAGAATGTTTCTTTGAGTAGCCTCACATGCCCATCTGGGCCCTCACCCGTGGCTGGTGCTGGCCGCTTGTCGCCAGACCGGGCCCGGGAGCCGTGTTCAGGGCGTGACAAATTTAGCGGCATATCGAGCTGCCTCGCTAATCTTGATCCTAGTATCTGATAGACCTTCCGATTTAGGACCGCTAGACGACTTTCATGTGTTAGCTTTACATTCTCAAGAGCTAGTTAAACTTTTTAGAGTTTTGCTCTAATTTTTGATTGCTCGCTTCACGTGAACGGGCACCCCAGAGCCTGCCAAGAGGAGTGTTGAGAGTTATCAAGTGCATCGACTCATGGACGCCCCCAATCAAGTAGGGGCCTGAGGGTGGATAGAGATGAAGCTATGATGGAGTTGGTTCGAGAGGTGGTAGGCATGGGCGCGACTGCAGACAAAGCACAAGCGCGACCACCCCCCACCACCGCCGCCTCCTCCCGCCCGCCGCCTACTTCCCTGTGAGCTTAAGGAGAAGACTATTATGGAATTCAAAAAGATCGGGTCCGCTACTCGCTGAGGGCACTCACCAATCCCCGATGATGTGGAGGTTTGGGTAGAAGAAATGGAGAAAAGCTTTTTCATAGCTGACGTAAGTGAAATGTAAGAAGAAAAAGCTTAGGTTCTGGAGCGTATACGCCAAGGGACCCAAGAAACCATCGGGTACAGTAGGAGAACTCAGATTCGCTGGAAAGGAGTTCGAATCTGGGAGCACCGAGGAAAGCTCTCTTTTCTCAGAATACTTCCACCGTAGACAAGATGGTGCGCTTGAGAGAAAATTCATTAACTTGACGCAGGGAGTATCGTCCGTTGACGAGTATGAGATGGAATTCGATAGCTTTCTAGGTACTGTCCGGGTTGGTCGATGATGATCAGTGCTGTGGCTCGACGCTTTGGAGGGAGGCTCAGCAGCACATATTCGGAGGGGTTTAGCCGCTACACCGACCACCGTGCATGCAGTAGGTGGTAGCGCCGCTAAGTCACTGGACACCCTTGCGAAAGCGACACCAGTGGATCAAAGCGTAAGATTTCGTATAGAGAGAGATAGAAGTTTTCGACAACAAGGGAGACCGTAATATCGAACGGAGGAAGATCCAAGTCCGACGTGGGTCGAATAAGTCTCAAACAGCGGGGTGAGCCGCCACCGTAGATCTCGAGGATTGCCACCGCTTCTTCCTCGCTCGCCGTAGAAATGCTCTACTTGCGCGGCTGCGCACGACTCTGAAGGATCGCAAAAGCGGGCGTTGTGGGCATGTTGCAGTGTGGCAGCCCTGAGCACCATATTAGCTAGAGTGTCCACAGACGCAGCCTTTCCTGAGCACAAAGATCTCTACGCTCAAAAATCTAGGTACACGAACCAAACAACTAAACCTCGTGGTTCTGCTGGGTCACAGCAGAGTGAGTGAGACGGGTCGCGAGCAACCCTCATCCTCAACTCAACATAAAGTTGAAGGTCAAGACACAAGGACGAGTTTACGCATCGACCAGAGGATGCTCATGCCTCAAATGCAAAGGGTGTCGTATATTATCGCTTATTCCACATACGCCTGTCTTATTTGATTCTCGAGCTACACATTCGCTTATCTCGGCTCGCTTTTTATTCGAAACATGTTTTGGCGTCATACTACTTTTTGAGTATGACGTTTTGTGTTACATCCAGATGGAGCTTGATATTGTTCTTAGTAGAGCATGTGAGAACCTGTCCCATTATTGTCAGTCTTTGGCCATGAGTTGCTAGCTCGCCTTCATGCTAGCGCGGTACGACTCGACTATGATATCATTTTTGGGAATCGGATTTTTCCGTCTAGATTTCATGTCAGAAGTCGATTGTTATGCAAAAAGGGTAGTGTTTACCCTCGGTGAAACTCGAAGTTCACCTCGTGGAAATGAGTCTCTGTCACCGCTCCGTGGATTTCCGCTTACAAGCTCGGAAATTACTTGGTGGCCGGGGTTTCGAACATTGTAGGAAGTTGAATCGAAGGGCGCGTTAGAGGATATTCGTGTGGTCGTAGAGTTTTCCGATGTTTTTCCGGGAGGATCTTCCCGGGCTTGCCACCGCATGCAGAAGTGGATTTTGGTATCGATTTGATCCTGGAGCGAGCCACATACTCTAAGGCTCCTTACGTGACGGCACCGCGTAACTTAAGGAGTTAAAGAAGCAACTTGAGGAACTACTTGGAGTAGGTTTTATTCGGCCTCAAGAGCCCGCGCGCCCAGCTTTTGTTCGTGAAGAAGAAGGATGGCGAGATGCGATTGGCGCATCGACTACCGAGATCAACAAGGTGACGAGAAGAATCGATATCCACGCTCCCTGGACGATGACCTCGATCAATCGTAGGTTCTCGAGCCAAAAATTGATCTCGTGTCGATATCACCAAATCAAGATCAAGGTGTGGGATGTGTCAAGTTCGTGCATTTCGACCTCAAGTTATGGGCATTATGAGTTTCTTGTAACGCCTTTTCTGTCGACTAACGCCTACTGCTTTTTATGGATTTGATGAATAGAACATTTAAACCTTTCTTGGATAGGTTCGTAGATGGTTTTTATCGATGATATTCGCGTATATTCAAGAGTCATGAAGAGCATGAAGAGCACTTGAGGATTGTACTAGGCATCTTGAGAGAGAAGCAAACCGCTTATGCAAATTTTCTCCAAGTGTGTAGTTCCGTCGACGTAGGTGGCTTTCCTCGTGGTCGTGATAACTAAGGATGGGATTTCGCTGATCCCAAGAAGATAGAAGTCGTTGTGCTGAGTGGAAGAGACCCACAGTAACGTGGCGAGATTCGCAGCTTCGGGGCTAGCTGCTATTATAGACTGAGTTTGTAGGGCAAGAGTTGCATGCGATTCATCGACCAAACTCACGCGAGAAAGGAGCAAGTTTTCAAATGGTCGATCAAATAAGTGAACAAAAAGTTTCCAAGAGTTGAAACACCGGTTGGTGTTCTGCACCTATTCTCACACTTCCATCTCCTCGGTGAAGGGTTTACCATTTATAGTGATGTAGTAAACCGGTCTTGGGTGTGTATCGACGCGGAACAGGGTCATGTGCTGGCTTATGCTTCTAGACAGTTTGAAAACCATTTTGAGGCTGAACTATCCCACTCATGATCCGGAGTTAGTCATGGGTGATGCCCAAGATATGGAGGCATTACTTGTCATGTGAGACTTGTGAGGTGTTCTACGATCACAAGAGCCTTAAATACATTTTCACAAGTAAGGAGCCGAATATGAGACTGAGGAGATCGCTGAGTTATCGAAAGACTATGATTCGACCATCGACCATCATCCCGAAAGGCAAATGTGGTAGACGATGCCCCTTAGTAGGAAATCTTCAAGTGGCTGCATACATTAATCACCTCCCCGTGAAGCCTCATCTTGGAGGATTTGAGACCTAATGGACCTACAAGTGGTGCTAAAGGACAACCGCAGTATTTGGTGTTTAGGCGGTGAGACCTACTCTATCCGAGAGGATTAAAGCAGAGACAAGAAGTGGATGGTTATCTCGGAAGATCTCGGCAAGAAGTGGAAAGGGGCACCCAAGTTCGCGTTTAGAATTCATGAAGATGGCTCAAGAAGATTCGTGATCGGATTTGTGTTCCAAATAATTCGTAATCGAAAAAGGAAATCATGGAGGAAGCTCATTATACGCTACTCAAATGAGCATCCCCGGAAGCACCAAATGTACAAGGATTTGAAGGATATCTTTTGCTGGAACAACATGAAGAGAGATCGTCGCGATAGTTCGTGGGTACGTTGCTTGACCCGTCGCCAGTCAAGGTGGAGCATCGTAGGCCGACGGGCTTACGGACTCCTCTTCCCATTCCCTGAGTGGAAGTGGAGAACATTGCTGCTGGATTTTGTATCGGGTTTCTCGAACCAAGTGAAAAGGTCTCGGTAAAGGTGTGGTGGGTGGTGGGACGTCGACCAAGTCTCGCTCACTGGCCGCCGGATTGGCATGACTTTAGAGAAGTTAGCTTCAGCTGTACATCTGATCAGTGGCGAGACTTCATGGTGCTCTCACATTTTCTGTGTCCGATCGATACGCGGTTCGTGGCACACTTCCGGGAGGAGTCTACAAGGCCTTAGGAACCAAATTGACGTTCGAAAGACAGCTTTTCATCCGCAGAACACTGGGCGAGAGAACAATTCGATTCTGGAGGATATGCTCGGGCTTTGAGATGCTTGATTTTTCGGGCCTTCGATCGACATTTGCCATCGATAGAGTTTTCTTATAATACATGCTATCGTCAAGTATTCAAACGGCTCCTTATGAGGCATCGACCGTATGAGATGATGTCCACCTATTTGTTGGGATGATGTGGGGAGAACGTAAATTGTTAGGCCGTAGATCGTTTGCAACACAGTGAGAAAGTTCGCCTTATCGGAGATCGTCATGCAGCAGTACGCGAGCGTGCGTAAAAAGTTACGCAGATACAGGAGAAGAAGCTCTGGAGTTCCAGTGGGTGATCATAGTGTTCTTAAGAGTAGCTCCCACTAAAGGAGTTATTCGCTTTTGGTGTGAGAGGAAGCTCACCCTTTGGTTTATCTAGTCCGCTTCGAGATTTTGGAACGCATCGCGAGGTGGCATATCGACTTGCATTACCACTCTTCACCGCTCTAGCACATGATGTGTTCCATGCTTTCTATCGAAAGAAGTTCATTCCGAATCCCGACTACGTGATACAATTTTTCCTGACTTTGAGCTTTAGCAAATGATTTGACGTACGAGGAGCAACCTATAAAGATTGTGGATTTTAAGGAGCAAACATTGAGAAGCCGGGTCATTTCTATGTCAAGGTTCAATGGAGCAATCATTCGAAAGCTGAAGCAACCTCGGGGAGTTGGAGTCCTAGAGATAAAAGGGAGATATCCGTATCTGATACCTTAGACTGAAGTTTAGAGGACTAAACTCCTTCTAAGGAGGAGGAGTTTGTGACCCACCTCTTTAAAATTATCTTTTTGTATTTAATTTAATTAGTTTCATTTAAAAGTTTTATCTTATCCTTTTCATAACCTTCTACCCATATTTTTAGGCTAACCTCCCACCGCACTGATAAATCTCAATAAAAGGGATAACTCGCAGCCTCTCCCTATCGTCTCCTTTAGCGTCAGGGTGGCGTAATCCCAGAGGTCTCCAAATTCCCGATCGTCAAACGAGGATCTAGCGACTTTCCAAATACAAGGTTAGGCGACATCGATTGTCACCTTGTCGTGGTCTTGTTTGGCGTTGTTGAGTGTTTGTTTCGTGTTGTCATGCTAGATGTTCTCTGCAGTTCTTCATGTTCTTTTAAGTTTCTATTAAATACGCTCTTTTATAGTTCTCGCTTAGGTGGTTCAGTTGTAATTGCGAAAGCTTACTTCCATGTTTTATCCCTGTTATTTATGGATGCCATTGGTGAATTTATATTATCCTTCATGAAGGTTAATTAGTAATGCTTTTGGCGCTTAATTTTCTTCTTGATGCACCTGCATCGCTTTGGGTTAGGATGTGCGTTGTTTTCGATTGAGGTCTTATAGTATCCAATGATATTTATGTTCGATCCTTTATAAGATTAAGTGTTATACTTGGAATCCAAGACCCTAGTTAATTTGTAAAGTTAGGGTTATTGAAACTGATTTTATGTCTCATAGGTTCTTTTGTGGAGAGTTAAGTCGAGTCAACTTGGATTTTGTGGGTTTAGCGAATATCAGTAAGTATCCACATATAAAATTATACTATGTATATGGATCTTTTGAAACTTGTTAAATCGTGAAAATATGTATTTTTATTTATTTATTTTGAATAATTAGAATTTCAGCATATTATTCAAATTATATTTAGATAATTAATACTAATTTCGAATTATTTTTAAATTATTTAATATTCTAATTAATGAGATTCTTTTAGAATTCCCATGCAGTTGATTTAGTTAAATCTAATTTTCAAATAATTCTTTTAAATCCGATTCTTTTTACTTTTGAAATTTCATAATGACAATTTTCGGATCAAATCACTCACAATTCATTTCAGATTCGATCCAAGTAGAAGTTCAGATTATGTGTTTATTTATTTATTTTTGAATTTAGGGTATTATTTAAATTTTATTAAAGAATATTATTTATTTTTATTATTTTGTTCATATTTACTGTATTCCATTAAGCCCAATCTGTAGTTTTTGATACGACAAAATGGGATCATGTCTCGACATTCTTGTACTTTGCTTTGTCTTTGAATTTTGTTAGTTCAGTACGCTTTTGTGAACAAAGATACTATTTCGATATAGAAAATTAGTCCCGACTAACTGCTGATAACCTGATCGGCATCGTTAAACACTGCACTGCGGTTTAGAGCACGTATTTTGATACTTAGAAACTATAGTTTTCCCACTGCTGCCGTCGGTCGAGAATATCGGCACTGTTAGCACTTTTGCACGAGGTCACCGAGGGTAAAAATATGACTTTTGTTTTGTCTCGGGACACCGAGGTAAATATATGAAATTTTGTGGATTTGTTTTGGGCAATAGCTGTGTTTTGGGGACCTATATGCTAATTTTTGACATCTATGTTAGAGATGAATTAAACTTGCAATGGTTGAGTTTTTGCAAAATTATTAAATTATGATTTTTGGATAAGCGATCCACATATATCTAATTATGCGAGCTGCTTGAGGCAATCAAGCTCATAAATTTTGAATGTTATTTTCTTTCGGTCAGGAGGTGGAGGTCGCTGACTGATAGCTTAGCCGGGATCGCCGGGCGCGCCAGTCAGTCTTAGCAATGTAATTAAGTCCCGCTTGTTGTGTGCGTAGAGTTTTATTTGATTCAAATTTGTAGCAACTGCAAGACACTTTGAAGCTCTTTGAGTCTACTGAGCTCCATTCTTTGCTACTAGCACTTTGCTCTGTTAGACTGTGATTTGTTGAGAGCAGGGTTTTGAGGCGCCACCTCACGGGCCTCGGGAAGCAGTGCAGTGTGGCTCGATTGGTGGGTGTGATCTGCTCACTGTCACGCACCGGCCCTGGAGACCCGGGTCTGGGCGTGACAAATTTAGTGGTATCGAGGCGTTCTCGCTCAATCTTGATCCTAGTATTCACGATGAGACCTTACGATGAGGCTGCTAGGATGACTTATGTGTTAGCTTTACGTTCTCAAGAGCTAGTTAAACTTTTAGAGTTTTTGTCTAATTTTTGATTGGGTTTGCCTCGTGAGAATGGCACCCGTGGAGTGCTGAGTAGGAGTGTTGAGAGTTATTTGGGCGGGCATCGACACTGGGATGCCCACCACTTGAAGTAGGGGCAGGAAGGGTGGATGAGATGAAGCTATGATGGAGTTGGTTCGAGAGGTGGTAGGCATGGTGCGTGACGGAGAGCGACCAGCAAACGACTACCACATCACCGCCCGGCCTCCTCATCGCTCCGCCTACTTTCCCGGGGAGCTTAAGGAGAAGACTATTATGGAATTCAAAAGATGCGGGTCCGTTCTGGTTTGAGGGGCACTGCCAATCCTGATGATGTGGAGGTTTGGGTAGAAGAAATGGAGAAAGCTTTGCGATGATGAAGTGTAATGAAGAAGAAAAGCAGGTTGAGATGTATACATGCTCAAGGGACCGACAAACCAGTAGCTGAGAGGAGAACTTCGCGTCGTCGAGAAAGGGTTTTGAATCTTGGGAGCGGTGAGGAAAGCCCTACGTAAATACTTCACCGGCGAGAGACAAGATGGTGCGGTTTGAGGAAAATTCATTAACCCAGCCAGCGAGGAAGTATGTCGATTGATGAGTATGAGATGGAATTCGAGCAGACTTTCTAGGTATGCTCGAAGTTGGTTGATGATGATCGAAAGCGGGGCTCGGCAGCTTTGAGGGAGGTTCTAGAGCACATATTTGGAGGGTTTAGCTTGCTTTTACCGACCGACTATCACGAGGTGGTAGGGCGCTAAGTCGTTGGACATGTTTGGGGTGACACCGGGGATCAAGCGGAAGATTTAGGAGAAGAAGAGATAGAAGTTTTGACGACAAGGGAGACCGTATCTTGGGGAATGGAGGAAGATCCAGAGTCGATGTGGGTTAGAATAAGTCTCAAGCGATTGGGTGGCCGCTTGACTCGAGAGATCTCGAGGATTGCCACCTACTGCTTCTCGATTACGGCCGAAGAAATGCTCTACTTGTGGTGAGTGCGCGCCATGACTCACAAGTTGCGAGCGGGTTCACGGGCATGTTACGGTGTGGCGGTCCCGAGCACCATATTCTTTGAGAGTGTCCATGGATGCGGTCTTCGAGCACAAAGATCCTCTGAGTTCAAAATTCTAGGCATGAACCAACACACTAAACCTCGGGGTTACGTGGGTCGGCGTGCGGGGAAAGGGAGATGGTCAGTGGCGACCCTCATCCTCGACTCAGGGCATAAAGTTGGAAGGCCGAAGACACAAGGACGAGTTTATGCATTGACTCAGGAGGATGCTCATGCCTCAAATGCAGTGGTGTCAGGTATATTACTCGGTTTATTCCACATATGCCTGTGTCTTATTTGATTCTGGAGCTACACATTCGTTTATCTCGTCTGCTTTTATTCGGAAGCATGTTTTTGCTACATTACTACTTTTGAGCTATGATTTGTGTGTTGCTACGTGGGAGTTGATATTGTTCTTAGTAGAGCATGTGAGGCTGTCGCATTATTGTTGCTTAGGTCATGAGTTGCTAGCTCGTCTTCATGTTATGGGTATGACTGACTATGATATCATTTTGGGAATGGATTTTCTGTCTAGATTTCATGTTGTCGTTGATTGTTATGCAAAAAGGGTAGTGTTTAAAATCCTCGGGTGAAGGCGGGTTCACCTTTCGGGGAAATGAGTGCGTATGTCAGCCTGGTGTGATTTCCGCTACAAGCTCGGAAATTACTCTTGGAGTGAGTGCTCGGGGTTTTCTTGCAACATTGGTGGAAGTTGAATCGAGGAAGGGCCGGTGTTAGAGGATATTGGTGGTCGAGAGGTTTTTCGATGTGTTTTCACGAGGATCTTCACGGCTTGCCAGCAGACGGAGAAGTGGATTTTTGGTGATTGATTTGATTCGGGGAGGCGAGCCACATATCTAAAGGCTCCTGCACGAGGGATGGCACTACGAGAACTTAAGGAGTTAAAGAAGCAACTTGAGGAACTACTTGAGAAAGGTTTTAGTCCAGCGGTGTTTCTCCGAGTGAGGGGCGCTCCGGTTTGTTCGTGAAGAAGAAGGATGGCGGTATGCGATTATCGTCGACTACGAGGAGTTGAACAAGGTGACGATGAAAGAATCGATATCCATTTTAGCCTCGGATCGATGACCTTTTTGATCAATGCGAGGGTTCTGAGTGTGTTTCAAAAATTGATCTCGAGTCGGGGATATCACCGGTGAAGATCAAGGCGAGGATGTGTCGAAGTCGCATTTCGGACTAGATTATGGGCATTATGAGTTTCTTGTAATGCCTTTCGGGTTCAACGAGATGCCATGTTTTTTATGGATTTCATGAATAGAACATTTAAACCTTTCTTGGATAGGTTCGTAGTGGTTTTTATTGATGATATTACAGCGCTATATTGAGAGAGTCGGAAGAGCATGAAGAGCACTTGAGGGATTGTGCTAGGCATCTTGAGAGAGAAGAAAGCTGTTTGCGAAATTCTCTAAGTGTGAGTTACGGTTGGAGCGGTAGCTTTCCTTGGTCATGTGATAACTAAAGGATGGGATTTACATGATCCCAAGAAGATAGAAAAGTCTGTTGTTGAGTGGAAGAGACCTACTGAATGTGGCGAGATTCATGCAGTTTCTGAGGGCTAGCCGGTTATTATAGGCGGTTTGTCGGAAGGGTTTTTCGGTGTTGGCACCATTGACAAACTCACCGAGAAAGAGCAAGTTTTCGATGAGTCGAATCGAGTGTGAACAAGGTTTCCAAGAGTTGAAACACCGGTTGGTGTCGCACTCTATTCTCACACTTCCATCTCCACGGTGAAGGGTTTACCATTTATAGTGATGCTTGTAAAGACTGGTCTTGGGTGTGTATTGATGCGAATGGTCATGATGGTGGCTTATGCTTCTAGGGCAGTTGAAACCATCGCAGGTGAACTATCCCACTCATGATCGCAGAGTTAACATGCGAGTGATTTTTGCCTGAAGATATGGAGGCATTACTTGTATGGGGAGACTTGTGAGGTGTTCCTGATCACAAAGAGCCTTAAATACATTTTCACGAGAAGGGAGCTGAATATGAGACGAGAGGGAGATGGTTGGAGTTATTGAAAGACTATGATTTGACCATCGTCTATCATCCTGGAAGAAAGGCAAATGTGGTGGCGATGCCCTTAGTAGGAAATCTTTCGATGGCGTTGCTACATTAATCACCTCGGAAGCCTATCATGGAGGATTTGGGGCGAATGGACCTCATGAGTGGTGTTAAAGGACAAGGCGTGTATTTAGCAGAGGGTTTAGTGGTGAGACCTACTCTGTCACGAGGAGGATTAAAGTAGCACATGAAGTGGATGGTTATCTGCGGAAGGTTCGGCAAGAAGTGGAAAGGCGCACCCAAGTTCGGTTTAGAATTCATGAAGATGGCTCAGTGAAAAGATTCGGTGATCGGTTGTGTTCCAAATAATTGAGAATTGAAGAAAGGAAATCATGGAGGAAGCTCGTTATACGACTACTCGAGTGCATCCTGGAAAGCACCAAAATGTACAAGGATTTGAAGGATATCTTTTGGTGGAACAACATGAAGAGAGATGTCGTACAGTTAGGTGGCACGAGTGCTTGACTCTGTCGGCAGTCAAGGTGGAGCATCGAGGCCGGTGAGGGACTTCTACACCCTCTTCCCATTCACGAGTGGAAGTGGGAGAACATTGCTATGGATTTTAGTGTGCAGGTTTCCTCGAACCCGAGTAAAAGGCTTCAGGCGGTGTTTGGGTGGTGGTGGGGCACGGTGACCAGAGTGCAGCTCACTTCTTGGTGTCGGGGATCTGGCATGACTTTGAGAAAGTTAGTCGAGTTGTACAATGATCGGTGGTGAGACTTCATGGTGTTCTGTTACTATTGTGTACGATCGGGATACAGCGGTTCGTGGCACATACGGAGGAGTCTACATGGGCCTTAGGAACCAAATTGACGTTCGGCACGACTTTTTCATCCATAGCCCGATGGGCGATGCGAGAGAACAATTCGGATTACGGAGGATATGCTTGGGGCTTGTATGCTTGATTTTGGGCCTTCTTGGGATCGACATTTGCCATTGATAGAGTTTTTCTTATAATACTTGATTATCGATCAAGCATTCAAATGGCTCCTTATGAGTAGCATCGTATGGCGAGGAGATGTGGAGTCACCCTATTTGTTGGGATGATGTGGGAGAACGTAAATTGTTAGGGGCCGAGGAGATTGTGCGGTTAGCGAGTGGAGAAAGTTCATCTTATCGAGAGATCGTGCATGTGAGCATGTCGGAGTAAGCGAGAAAAGTTATGCGAGATAATAGGAGAAGAAGCTTGGAGTTCGGTGGGTGATCATGTGTTCTTAAGAGTAGCTCCCACTAAAGGAGTTATTCGTTTTGGTGTGAGAAGGAAGCTCAGCCCTCGGTTTATCGGTCCGTTTGAGATTTTGGAACGCATTGGTGAGGTGGCATATCGACTTGCATTACCACCTTCACTGTCTCGGGTACATGATGTGTTCCATGTTTCTATCTGAAGAAGTTCATTCGAATCGACCATGTGATACAATTTTTCGACTTTGAGCTTAGCAATGATTTGGCGTATGAGGAGCAACCTATAAAGATTGTGGATTTTAAGGAGCAAACATTGAGAAGCCGGGGTCATTTCTTATGTCAAGGTTCGATGGAGCAATCATTCGGAGCGTGAAGCAACTTGGGAGTTGGAGTGCGAGATAAAAGGGAGATATCCGTGATCTTTTTTTGATACCTTAGGTGCGAGTTTAGAGGACTAAAACTCCTTCTAAGGAGGGAGGAGTTTGTGGACCCCACTCTCTTTAAAAATTATCTTTTTGTTTTTATTTAATTTAATTAGTTTCATTTAAAGTTTTATCTTATCCTTTCATAACCTTCTACCCATATTTTGGGCAACCTCCCACCTGCGATAAATCTCAATAAAAGGGATAACCCATGAGTCTTCTCCCTATAGATCTCTTTAGCATTGTGGTGGCGGAATCGAGAGGGTTCTCGTAGTCCCAGGATGTCAAGCGAGGATCTAGCGACTTCCAAATACAAGGTTAGGCGAGTCATCGATTTACGTACCTTGTGGTGGTCTTGTTTAGCGATGTTGGGTGTTTGTTTGGTGTTGTATGTTAGATGTTCTCTGCTTGTAGGTTCTTCATGTTCTTTTAAGTTTCTCTATTAAATACGTTCTTTATAGTTACGCTTAGTGGTTTCGATGAAATTCAGAGCAAGCTTTACTTCTCCATGTTTTATCCTCAGTTATTTATGGATGCCATTGTGTGAATATATATATTATCCTTCAAAGGTTAATTAGTAATGCTTTAGCAGTTTAATTTTTCTTCTTGATGCCTTTGCATCTTTGTTTGAGGGTTAGGATGTGCGAGTGTTTTTGATTGAGGTCTTATAGTATCCAATGATATTTATTTTCGATCCTTTATAAGATTAAGTGTTATACTCGGAATCAAGACTCTAGTTAATTTGTAAAAGTTAGGGTTATTGAATTGATTTTATGTCTATAGGTTCTTTTTGTGGAGAGTTAAGTGGGAGTCAACTTGGATTTTTTTGTGGATTTAGCAAATATCGGGTAAGTATCCCACATATAAATTATACTATGTATATAGACTTTTTGAAACTTGTTAAATTTGTGAAAATATGTATTTTTATTTATTTATTTTGGATAATTAGATTTCTGTATATTATTCAAATTATATTTATATAATTAATACTAATTTCGGAATTATTTTAAATTATTTAATATTCAAATTAATGAGATTCTTTAGAATTCCCACGTGTTGGTTTAGTTAAATTCCGAATTTTCAAATAATTCTTTTAAATCCTGATTCTTTTTACTTTTGAAATTTCATATGATTTATGACTGTTCAAAATTTCTGAATTTCGGATAATTATTTAAATTTTTGAATTCATGTGTTTAAAGTTCAGATTATATATTTATTTATTTATTTTGAATTTAGGGTATTATTTAAATTTTTTATTAAAGAATATTATTATTTTTATTATTTGTTCATATTTGTATTCCATTAACTGGTGTATTTTGATATGACAAAAATGGGATCATGTTACTGTATTCTTGTACTTTGCTTGTCTTGAATTTTGTTAGTTCATCGTTTTGTGAACAAGGTACTTTGAT
The DNA here is from genome assembly GCF_009730915.1 of Dioscorea cayenensis subsp. rotundata. NCBI lineage: Eukaryota > Viridiplantae > Streptophyta > Magnoliopsida > Dioscoreales > Dioscoreaceae > Dioscorea > Dioscorea cayenensis. Next base: position 6,299,761 of record NC_052489.1, read on the forward strand.
ATAGAAATTAGTCCCCAACTAACTTTGCATAACCATCATTTGGGGTTAAACACCGCACGTGTCGACACGTATTTTGTTCTAGAAAACTATAGTTTCCCACTGCTTGCCGTCGGTGCAGAATATCGGCCTTTGTTAATTTTTGGCTCGGGTCACCGAGGGTAAAAAAATATGACTTTTTGTTTTTGTCTCGGGTCACCGAGGGTAAATATATGAATTTTGTGATTTGTTTTGGGCAATAGTTGTTTGAGGGGACCTATATGGCTAATTTTTGACATCTATGTTAAGTGAATTAAACTTATGGTTGGTTTTTGCAAAATTATTAAATTATGATTTTTGATAAGTGATCCCTATACTTTTAGTGGGTGCTTACTTTGATACATCAAGCTCATAAATTTTGTTGTTATTTTTCTTTTTCGGATCGGGAGTAGAGGTCGTGACTGGATAGCTTAGCAGGATCGTTGGGCCACCGTCAATCTTCTTAGCATGTAATAAGTCCCGTTTGTTGTGGGCATAGTTTTTATTTGATTAAATTTGTAGCAAGCTGTCCAAGACACTTAGTTATTTCTTTTAGTGCTTGAACTCCATTCTTGTTTCTAGTCTTTGCTCTCGTTAGATTTTTGTGATTTGTTGAGAACGGGTTTTGAGGCCTTACATGCCCTACTGGGCCTCGACTTGGTGGGTGTGTGGCCGCTTGTCGCTGCACTCGGGCTGGGAGCCGGGTTCGGGCCGTGATAAAGCGGTGGAGAAATGAGGGAGAAAAGGTTAGAAGTGTGGGGAAGATGAGTGAATAGTGAAACCCCAAAAAGCTCCTAAAAGACCCCTCGGGATGAGTCTTGAGGGGCATCCTTGCGGCCGCAAGGATGGTCCTCAAGACTCACTGGATGAGTCCCAAGTGGCATCCTTGCGGCCACAAGGATGACCCTTAGGATTTTCCCTGACGCACATCGATTCTCCACACATTGCACACTTCGTTTTTGATTAAAAACCTTGAAAAATAAAAGTTGGAAACATCGATAAAACACTCAAAAACATCATCAAGCTTGCATCAAAAATAAGAATTGCTCAAAGACCACATAACAAACAAGAAAAGCACAAAGGCTAAAGAACTAAGAAAAAAGCGATGAAAATGCAATTACAACCAAAACCACACAAAGAGTGCAAGTTAAGCACAAAAACACAAATTAGAACAATAATACGAGAAATGAAATGAACTTGGGTTTGCCTCCCAAGAAGCGCTTGTTTAACGTCATTAACGCTTAGCGATTACCTCAAACAATCATGGTGGAACAAATGTAGGAAGTTACCTCAAACCTTTGGGGCCGTGTTGCCACTTGGAAAAATAATGTTTCAACCTATAGCCATTGACTTTATACGCCTTTTTGTTGGGTGACAAATTTCCATGGAGCAATGAGGAAATACATGTAATACTGTATATGGCCCATACCATCTCGACATCAATTTTTCCGGGAAAAGCCTCAGTCTTGAATTGAAGAGAAGCACTTGATCACCTACTTGAAAGTGCTTAGCTTGTCTTGTGCGTCAGTCGTGGTATTCCTTTGTCTTTTCTTTGTCACTCACAGAGCTATTATATGCCATGGCTCGCCATTCATCCAACTCACTGAACTGGAACTTTTGCTTGTGGCTGATTGTATGAGAGTCAAAGTTTAGTTGCTTTTATAGCCCAATAGGCCTTGTGCTCTAATTCGACGGACAAGTGACAAGCTTTCCCATAGACCAACCTATATGGAGTTGATCCAATAGGGTGTCTTAAATGCCATTCTATATGCCCGAGTGCATCATCAAGTTGATCCGCCCGATCCTAACGTTGATGACTTTACTGCTTTTTCTCCAAGATTCTCTTCAATTCCCTATTAGCTACCTCGACTTGACCACTTGTTTGGGGTGATATGCGGTTGAGATTCTATGTGACACCCCATATCGTTTCAAGATTTTCTCGAGCTAGAGTTGTAGAAGTGAGTGCTCCCGGTCACTAATGATTTCCTTAGAGTGCCAAATCATGAGAACAATTTCTTGAGGAATTTCACCACAACCCTCGCATCGCAAGATGGAAGTGCTTGCGCCTTTTTACCTATTTGGAGACATAATCCCATCTACATAAGGATGAATTTGTTACCGTGAGAACAAGGAAATGGTCCCATGAAATCTATCCCCCAAACATCAAATATCTCACAAGCCAGGTTCCATGATTGCGGTATTTCATCTCCTTTTGAGATATTACCGCCTCTTTGGCACTTATCACAATGTCGCACCATTGTTTGAGCATCTTGAAAAATTGTGGGCCAGTAAAACCGCATCAAGATCCTTCTTAGCAGTTCTGCTACCCATCTGTAATGCCCCGATCCGGGGCTCGAGTGACAGTGAGAGAATATCATGTCCTTCTTTCACCGAAAGACATCTCCTAACAATGTGATCAGCACAAACTCTAAACAAGTAGGGGTCATCCCATATAGTGCTTCAAATCGTGAAGAATTTTTCTTTGTTGATGAGTAAGCCACTGGGTGGGATCTTTTTGCTGAAAAATAATTGGCATTGTAAGCGAACCACGAAGTCTCATCCTCTATCACTATTTGAATGCTACATAGTTGTTCCACTGAATGTGTCGATTATCCTTTTCTCTCTTCAACTTCTCATCATTAGTCTTCAAGGCGTGATAAGTGATCATCGGCCCACATTTTTGCCCCATTTTTATCCCTTATCTTTAAATTGAACTCTTGTAGTAGAAGCACTGACGGATCAATCGAGGTTTTGGCCTCGACTTATTCAATGTATTTGAGTGCGTAGTGATCGACATAAACAATTACCTTGGATAGCACCAAATATGACCGTAAATTTATCAAAAAGCAAAGACCACCGCTTCAGCGTTCTTTCTCCGTGGTAGTGTAGTTCTCCTGCATCATTTAAAGTCTTACTTGTATAATAGATAAGATGGAAGTGTTTATCCCGTCTTTGTCCTACTACTGTACCTGCGATGGTCACTTACATCACACATCACCTCAAAGGTAAATTCTATCTCGACAAACCACCGTCGGTGGTCGGGCGATTCTCGAAAAGTCTTTGATGAACCTTCGATAAAACCCCTCGCATGTCCCAAAAAGCATCCGATTGTCTTTCTCGAGCTCGGGGAGGTAGTTTCTCAATGGTGGAAACTTTGCCTCCGCTCTACTTCAATTCCTCTCCTTGAAATCTTATGACCCGAGTACAATGCCCTAATTGACCATAAAGTGGCACTTCTCCCGACTAAGAACCAAAATTAGTCTCCCTAACATCTTTTTAACACTTGCTCAAGATTTTTAAGGCATAACTCGAATGAATCGAGACCCAGAAATCGTCCATAAACACCTCCATAATGTCTTCCACAATATTCTCGAAGATTGCAAGCATGCATCTTTGGAATGTAGTCGATGCATTACACACGCCAAAGGGTATTTGACTGCACGTAAAATGTCACATAAGGGACAAGTGAAAGTAGTCTTCTCTTGATCTTCGGAGCGATAGGAATGCGAAAGTACCACGAAAGACCATCTAAGACGATGAATAAGAGTATCCCACAAGTTTGTCAAGCATCTCGGTCAATGAACTGATGAGGGAAATGATCTTTCCTCATAGCATCATTGAGTTTCCTATAATCGATCTGAGACTCTCCAACTTTGTGATGAGTTCTTGTGGAATAGCTCATTTTTTCATTAGTAATGATCTGCCATCCCCCTTCTTTGGCACCACTTGCACTGGCTTACCAAGCACTATCGAGATCGGGTAGATAATGTCCGTATCAAGCAAAATATGACTTCATTCTTCACGACCTCTTTCATGTTGGGGTTGAGTCTTCGTTGGGGGAATTGCTTTCGTGGGTTTGTGATTATCCTCCATTAGTATTTTTATGAGTACAAAAGATGGGTTGATCCCTCTAATGTCGGAAATCTTCCAAGCAATTGCCTTCTTGTGCATTCTCAACATGCTCAAGAGTTGTCCTTCTGCTCCCTTGTTAAATCCGAGCGATGACAACGGGAGTGTCGATTCTTCCCTAGGATGGCATATTCTAAGTGCTCGGGGAGAGGTTTTCAATTCTAGCTCTGGTGTTCTTCAATTGATGACTTTACCCTTCACGTAGTCTTTAAAATTGCATTCGTGGATCTCCTCCATTTCTTCTAAGTCACCATCATCTAGTCGAGCTATATTCCTTCACTTGAAGTTACGCCTCAATTGTATTCAAATATTCTCTCCGGACGCTGGTTCATCTCTTCTATGCTTTCGAGTGTTGATTGAATATCCTCCTCACTATTTAAATAGGTTAACTCGGGTGGTCTCTCCAGTCTATTGCCTAGTTCTTCATGTAGATCTTGGGTCGACCCATCGGATGAAAGCAAGTCTTCTGCCAACTTTCCCCATTTTGATTCAAGAAAATTGTTGAAGATCGATTGAGCTCCTTGATTCTGAACAAATTGCATAAGTGAGTCCTCACAAAGGCCTTCCTTCCATTGATTATCATTGAAGTCCATGTTGTCCCCCTGAACTAGTTCATCTGGAGTAAAGAGGGTAAGGATACTGCGAGGTAGAAGGTATTAAAAATAGTCATTGAGTTATACACATGATTAAAGTAAAAAGATAAGAAAGAAATACAAAAGATGTACTCATTTTACAAAGGGTTAACAACTAAGAACAAGAAAAGCGCAAAAACACAACAAATGAGCTAAAACAAAAGAAAAAGAAAAGGCTAAATCAACAAGTTTAAAGCTTTCCAAATATTCCTCAGTGATTGGTCCCCAGTAACGATGCCAAAAACTTGATCGACATAGAATGTGAACACCCGCAAGCGCAGCGGTCGTCAAGTAATAAACCACTCGCGCACGCATGAGTGGGTCATATTCTCAAGGGGCCCTGAGGGAGCTACTTTACTCACTTCTTACCTATTGTTTAGCTCACTGATTCTAATTCAAGAGAAAAAGAAAAGAAAAACAAAGTGAAAAGTAAGAGAAATTCTTAAGAAATATGATCACGATCAAAACACGGGAGAAGCTCAAGGGTTGGAAAAAGCGGTCAAGGATACGAATCCCCAAAGGGGTTACTAAAGTGAGTAGGAAATTGAGTAGTTAAGCACATGGCTAGTTGGACCGAGAAAACCAAAAAACTTAGAGTCAACCCGATGGTCACGAGCAATCGACCTTAACCCGTGCAAGTGTTGAGTACAAAAATTTCTTCCGCCCAACTTCCCACATGGTTGCAAGGAGAAATATGGTTTTCACAAGTTAGGGTAGAAACAAAAGTAGTTTTTCAACCCTAGGAATGGAGGGTACAAATACCGATGGTTACGGCGTACTTATATAATAATCCCTTCCTAGTTTGGTGAGGTCTAGCACTAAGGCAATGGTCATGCTACAAAGTGCTACCAAGAAATTGATACATCACTCAATCAAATATGTAGCCAAAACAATCAAGAACACCAAACAAGAATCATAACAAGCCAAACATGCATAAACTACTCAAAATAAACCAAAACATCACAAGTTCACCCCCTAGGTTCACTTACATCCTGCGACCTAGGGGTTTAGTTGTTCATGTTCAACAAAGAAACCAAACAATCTATACCAACAACTAAAATAAACATGAGGAACACTCCCTCTAATGGTGAAGGCTAGATGACAGTTGAATCCCGGGAGAAAACCTTCCGAAGACGCCACTTGCAGGGGTGGCTTCCCGTTGTCTTCAACCTCCGGAAATGTAGCCCTAGAAGTAGACCCTCCTAATTCTTGCTCTCCCTACCGAGAAATGCTCAGATTTCCTCCCTTTTTGCCTTCCTCAAGCTCGGGTTCAAGGTGGTGTGGGAGTGCTTCTCTAACCTAGCCATCTCTTGCCCAAAGAAGATGATGATCTAGGAGGGAAGATCTCCAAAAAGAAGCCCTCAAAGGTTTTTAAACCCTCCAGTAACGATAGGTAAACGGGTCAATATACCGGCCGTATGAAGACCCCTCGGGATTTTTCGGTTTTCAGCCAGAAGCCTGTGATAACAAATAACATAATATAGGCCTCTATTAGGCCTGAAATGCAAAAATAACATAATTTAGACCAAAAGGGCATCGGTTCAACAAATAAATGTAATGATTAATACCAAACAAATACATGCAAAATACATACTTTTTAGACATTTATCAAAACATCGCCAGCACTCTAAGCATTTGCTAGTCCTTAAAGCAAACAAACATGAATAACTAAGGGAAAGAAGATAAAACTGCTGAAAGTGCGACCTCAAGCTCAAAGGTAAAGGACCTCACAAGCACAAATGCACGGAAATCAAGGAGTGACACGTCAATAAATAGTGAAGTGATATTAGCTCGCCTCATCTAGAATGCCCCTGTGAGTGTGTGCAAACTTCCACCTTGACCTCCACACCCTGATTACCCCAGGATGCCCTTTTACCTCACACATAATGAAGATGGCATTAAAGAGGTAAAGACCTCTTTAATAATCGGTTAAAAGTCTTTTGGTTCCTCAACACAATTCTAACTCTTAAGTGATTATGAAACAAGTTCCAAGAGATGACAAGAGATATGTTATTTCCTTCCCACACATATGTACACAATTTCTCATGTCAGGCTAACATAGAGCGCACAAAAAGAATCTTTCAGATGGATCCACATGTTGTCTAGGTACAAGAGTCACCCTCTTACTCGATTACAGTCTATATAGATGCATTCATGACTATAAAGCATAGGAATTATGACATAGACCCCCTTTTTTTTTTATATCTCGTGATCCGATAGACTACTACGCTATAAACTTCACTTAAGGTTAGAGAAAATAGTAGAGGAACTCAAAAAGCTTTTTAAAAAGTGCATTGAAGATAGCATTTAACATATTAATTCCAAAAGTCATCATGATGGGTTGGTCGAGCGTATAAGGTGAAACCGATTGTGAACATGTATGCGAGTGCACTAAAAGATGAAACGAGCTACATTCAAGCATGCGATGTACGACTCACAACTATCATTCTACCAAGCCAAGAAGCAAACCATCCCCATACCTAAAAGTCGTACATTGCCCTTAATTTACCTAAGTACGTGAAGAAAAAAATGGCGAATGAAAAAAGACAATAAAACACGTAATTTGATTAAAGAAACTTCCCTGATTTCTTGGTGTGATTCCTAGTTGCTCCACATGGATCGGGGGCATGCCACACAATGAGGGGTGATAAGTGCAAGCTCCTCAAAAATCAATAACCCCATAAGCACAAAGGAGCCTATCATCATTCACAATTTGTAAAGAGGAAATGGAAAAGAAAAATACGAGTGAGGAGGTGCCAACATAAATAAAAGAGGAGCATAGTAGGGAAAGACCTAGCTAACTCAAAAAGTACAAGTTTGAATAACACACAACAAACAAAAGCAAGAAAAGCAGATACAAAATAAACAAAGGTATGCCACGGGTCTAAGAGGCTGGAGAAAATGAGAATGCAGCACAAGTAGTGGAAACACAGGTCGATGAAGATGAGCTGCGAGGAATGGTTAGGGAGTTCGACTAAGTTGTGCTCAATCTACATGCTAGTCTGTGATGATCTCCCCTCCGTCCACTCTCAAGGCAATGGAACACGCTTTGGACCTCGGTCTTGAAAATAACTCAAACATCGGCCGCCAAAGATGGTGAACCCTCTCCATCATCCCGGTCAGACTCAGTCTCAGTGTCACGTGAAGTGCCAGGGTCCTGTGAGCATGATCCTTGCTGCTGGGCAAGGCGATAAATACTTCCCGCTTCTCAACAATCCCAATGGAGACAAGGGTCGGGAATCCCTAAGAGGGCCAATAGATCCCACCACAATCATATCTTTTAGTGTGCTCAATCAATCCCATCGTTGTCGGATGAGTTGAGTAATGTAAGGTCGCAAAAAATAGATCCCAAAGCGAATGAACTTCCCTTGATGGGACAAAGTCTCTGCCACTAAGTGTCCCATATGGGATAGTTCGACGCCACGCAATGATGTTGTACAACATAAATCAGATCATGTGCGTCACTACTCGAGAGAGTCATCACTCCAATACCCTAGTCAAAAGAGGATGAATATATCGGTGAGTAAGGGTTTTGTGAGCTTGGAGCGCCTGCCGTGTTGCGAGCTCGCGAGATGGAACTCCAATAAGATGCGTCGCCTTCAACCGGAGGCTTCATCAACGCGATTGCTTGAGCGCGATGACTCTTAGGTAAGCTTCCATATATAACCCCAAATGCACGCAATATCGTCCTCGGAAACACGGCGCTTTCTTCCCAGCTCGATGAAAGTGATGTGGTTGGATCTGGTGAATGAATGGGTATTCCTTGACCATTTTCATAGAGCTAAGGACCTCCAAGCAAAGTTCCTGTGAATGTGACTTCTTTAATTGAAAAATAATTTGACCAACTTATCATGTGAAATGAGTCTTCCAACACCATGCCATCTTAATCCCAATGTGTTCAAAGCTTTCCAAGTCGAAATTTTCTAACCGTGCCGAGACACCGTGCAGTGATAGGAGTGCATCACGGTGTTTAAGTTCTTCTTTAGAAAACCTTGGTTCTTGCGCCGGGAGGCGAGAAGTGTTCTCCCTAGCTCTCTGGGAGGCAAATCCCTCGATGGGAACTCAAGCACAAACATAGCCAGCCGAACATCCAACTGGCTACCGGCAGATTAAGCGCAAAGGAATGAAGAGAAGTCAAGAAAACGCTCTAATGCTACAAGTACTTTAGGATTTTCAAGACCTTTTGCTTGTAAGTAACCGAAAATTTTACAAATCAAAGGAAAAACACTCTTGATCATATCACTAATAGTCCACACCACAACAAAATCCAAGACATTCCACTCACAGCAAGAAGGAAGCTCAACGCTTTTGGTGAGAGAGAACTGGAAACCCTAGCCCTAGAGTAAGATGAGTGAATTTAATGGTTGGATCCGGCCAAAGGATAGCTCAAACTCCATATTTTTGTCACTAAAATTGAAAAGAGGAGGAGGAGAGCAAACAGTGCATGAAAATGAAAACGGTCAAGAAATCACCAGGGATAAAAGGTTAGAAGAGCGGGAAGATGAGTGAATAGTGAAACCCAAACAAAAGCCCCTAAAAAGACTTCCTGCCCTGGTGGTCTTGCCAGACCATCTTTTACTGACCGAAAGGATGGTCCTCAAGACCCTCGGGATGAAGTCTTGAGGGGGCATCCTTATGTCAACGCAAGGATGGTCCCTCGAGACTCACTCGAATGAGTCCCAAGTGGCATCCTTGCAGCCGCAAGGATGGTCCTAGGACTTTCCCGACGCACATCAATCTCCACACATTGCACACTTCGTTTTTGATTAAAACCTTGAAAAATAAAGAAGTTGGAAACATCGATATAAACACTCAAAAACATCATCAAGCTTGCATCAAAAAGGCAGAATTGCTCAAAGAAGACCACATAACAAACAAGAAAGCACAAAGGCTGGAAGAACACTAAGAAAAACGATGAAAATGCAATTACAGCTAAATCCACAAAGAGTGCAAGTTAAGCACAAAAACACAAATTAGAACAATAATACGAGAAATAGAAATGTAACTTGGGTTTGCCTCCTAAGAAGCTGTACGCTTTGTTTAACGTCATTGGCTTAACGTGCATTACCTCAAACAATCATGAGTGGAACAAAATGTAGGGAGAGTTACCTCGAACCTTTGCCGTGGTTGCCCACTTTGTGAAAATAATGTTTCAACCTATAGCCGTGGACTTTTAAACTTACCTCTTTGTTAGGTGACAAATTTCCATGGTGCTACAGAGGATACCGCCGTAATACTATATATGGCCCATACCATCTCGGACTACAATTTTTCCGAAAAGCCTCTCCAATCTTGAATTAAAGTGAAGCACCTGATCACCGACTCTCAGAAAGTGCTTAGCTTGTTATCTTAATGATGTCAGTCCAGTGGTATTACTATATATATGTAACGCACGAAAGCTATCATGGTGCCATGAAAACTCCGCCATTTTCATCCAACTCATTTAACTCGGAACTTTCTCTTGTGGTTGATTATATAAGAGAGAGTCAAAGTCTAGTTGGTTTATAGCCCAATAGAGCCTTGTGCTCCAGAATTCGACGGGCAAGCGACAAAGTGCTTCCCCACAGACAACGCATATACTGGAGTTGATCCAATAGGTGTATTAAATGTCATTCTATATGCCCAGAGTGCATCATCAAGTTGATCTGCCCACGGCTAATTAGGGTGATGACTTCACCGTCTTTTCTCAGTAGATTCTCTTCAATTCCCTAATGGAGGCCTCGATTTCATCGTCAATTGTTTGGGGTGCGAGACGGGCTTGAGATTCTATGTGATACCCATATCATTTCAAGACTTTCTTGAGCTGGGAGTTGCGTATGAGTGCAGCTCATCTAATGATCTGCCCTAGAGGTGCCAAATCGCTCAGGAACAAGTTTTCTTGAGGAATTTCACCATGCAGCACTCGCGATCGTAAGATGGAAGTGCTTGTGACTCCACCATTTGGAACATAATCCACTGCTATAAGGATGAATTTACATGTGAGAACAAGGAAATGGTCATAGAAATCTATTCCCCAAAAGCGTAAATATCTCTACAAGCTCTGGTTCCACGATTATGCCCATTTTCATCTCTCTGAGATATTACCGGCTCTTTTTGGCACTTAACTGTAATGCAAGCATCATTTGAGCATTTTGAAAAATTGTAGGCCAGTGAAAACCCCGCATCAAGAACCTTCTTAGCCGTGCTACTACATCGTGTAATGCCCCAGTGGGCTCGAGTGATAGTGCAGAGAATATCCTGTCCTTCTTTCACTGAAACACATCTCCTAACAATGTGATCAACACAAACTCTAAACAAATAGGGGTCTTCCCATATATAGAGCTTCAAATCGGCGGAAGAATGTCTGTTGATGAGTAAGCCACTGAGTGCGATCTTTTGCTGCAAGATAATTGAAATGGCAGTGAACCCGGAATCTCATCCTCTGTCACTATTTTGAATGCAACATAGTTGTTCCACGGGGAATGTGTCAATTATCCTTCTCTCTTCAACTCCTCGTCAATAGGCCCTTCAAGGCGTGATAGGTGATCGGCGTAGCCACGTTTTCCTGACTATCTGTCTCTAAATCGAAACTCTTGTGGTAGAAGCACCCAACGGATCAATCGATGTGCGGCCTCTACGACTTATTTAACTCGGAAAGATATTTGGTCTGCAAGAGTGGTCAGGTATAAACAATTACCTTGGATACAACCAAATATGACCAAAATTTATCAAGCAAAGACCACCGCTGGCATGATTCCTTTCTCCAGGGTAGTGTAAGTTTCTCCTGTGCCATCATTCAAAGTCTTACTTGCACTAATAGATGGGATAGTAGTGTAGTTCTCCTAGTCAATAAGCGGTGAGAAATGATCTTTCCTCGTAGCATCATTGAGTTCCTTAAAGTCAATACAGACTCTCCAACCTGTGACGGCTCTTGTGGGAATAAGCTCATTTTCATTAGTAATGACCGTCATCCCCCTTCTTTGTGCCACTTGCCAGGCTTACCCAAGCACTATCGGAGATCGTGTAGATGATTGCTTCCCACTTGCAAGTGTGCATGAGATCGCCAGAAGCTAAGTACCTCGTGTGCGAACCCGAGGATCGTATTCCACGAGGCTAAGGATCTCTCCCTATTACTCCTTTCTCGAGAGCTAGTATCTGGCCCAAGATCTCAAGTGATGGAATTTACTCTACTAGATATCAATTAAGACCTAAAAACAAGATTATACGAACAAAGTTAGAGAGAACAAGCAATGAGCAAGCAAGAAATTCAATGTAATGCAAAGGCCTATGGATGTATGGATCCCTTGAGGGGTTATCATGAGACACATGGATGATGATTAAAAGATGCACGAGGGTAAAGATGGACCAAGAGATTTCAGTCAGAACAAGCCCAATTTCTCAGTGATTGGACCCTAATCCCATACGAAACATAGATAGGAATTTCTTCCAAAATCCATATTCCTACGATTGCGTCAGCATCCAGGAAATCTCACATAGGAGTAAACCTAACTCTTCTTCGGATTACAACCTAACATGGAGGGCTACCAAACACCGATTTCTCGCGTGATGATACAAGTATCCTTCTAATCCATTCCTGATCTAATACACATGCGAGCAAGTCACGTCTACAGCGTCGCTCATAAAGAGATGCGGTAGTTCTCCTGGTGCAGCAATTAGCATAGAAAACAATGGATTAAAATCTCAGGAAGAGTACCCAAGCATGGAATTAACAAGTAATCATCCAAATACATGATATTCAAGGTTCACGCAACGCAGGTGGCCTTTAAGTCCTAGTGTCATCGACATCCCACAACAAAGCAATACAAACAAGTGAAAACACAAAACATGAAAAGCATAAATGACACTCTCTAGATATGAAATGAGTGGAGGAGGAGGTAGAGAATGTAGCCGAATGATGCTTCTCACAAAGGATGCGAAATGATGCTTTCCACTCACTAGCAATGGGTCTCCTTCACCTTCAAATCGTGGTAGGTCTCCCCTTGAATGAGTGTTGGATTGTTCGCCTGTGGGGCATTGGCGGGTTTGGACCGTCGTGAGCAGTTTAGTTTTACCCTCTTTGACCGGCGCGCCATAGTAATTCAACTGAATGCGAGAGGAACCGTTGATTCACATAATTGGTCATCGCGCTTGGTTAAAAATCGATGGCGTGGCTACGGGTGTGTTGATTATGGGTGAAACGCCTCCAAGCTGAGAATCCAGAAGCTAGCGTGTTTGGCCCATGCCCCTCCGCCCGGGAACCCGACTCGCATTAGGGGACCATCGTCCCCGAGCCCGTGTCACAGGCAGCGGCCACCGCTGGCGGACCTGCATGGCGGGCGGCGCACTTAAGCGCGATTCGAGGCGGCGGTGAATCGCTACGCAGCGACTTAAATACTGCGAGCGGGGCATTGTAAGTGGCGAGTGGCCTCGCGCCACGATCCGCGAGATCCGGCCCCTCGTCGCGCGGATTCGTCCCTCCCCGCCGAACACACCAACCCCGCCTCCGAGCCCGTGAAATGCGAGCAAGAGTTGAGACTTTGTACTTGTGCAAATCAGCGCTATCGGCGGCTAAAAAGCGGTCCGAGCGCCCATGACATCTCTTGCCATCACATGAAACCCCTCTCACAACCCGGGGTGAATGAAGTTCACTCGAGTTTGCACGGGCGGAACATGACTTCTCGGGACGCTCGCTTGATCGAGCAATGTCGCGCCCGGTGGCGCCCGTAAGTCGGCGGCGCCTAGCGCGCGCCCAGCGCTGCCGTGACTGGCATCTAATGAAACGCCGAGCAGGCAAACATTCGGTGGGTTACGCACGCAGATCATAGGCGTACGTCGGGCGGCGCCCGTGTGATCTCGTGATGTCGGCGCCCGGCGCTCGCCGGGCCGTCTGGCGACGGCGGCATCATCTCGCTCAGCCCGCCCCATTGTTTGGCATCACAGAGAAACCCCGCGAAGTTTCATGGATTTTTGGATGATCGCTGCTATGTTCGATCGGGAGTATGCGTCGTAGTCCGGGACCATCGTGGATGGATTTGTCATCATAAAAAACCCTAAGGGGTGAAGTTTCATCAAAAGCGACGAGTGGATCGAGATGACACGTGGCGATCTCGTGCCATCAGCGGGACGGCGCCGCGGCGCCGCCGGGCGAATAGGAGGCCGTCCGGGCGACGGCGGCATCCAGGCCCGGTGCCCCGCACCATCGTTTGAGCATCACATGAAACCCACGGGCCAAGTTTCATGGATTTTTGGATGATCGTAGCCAATGTTCGATCGGGGAGTATGCGTCGTGTCGGAGACGGCCGGGTCGATCGACTGGAATCTCGCCGTGGGACCATCGCAGATGTATTTGTCATCATAAAAAACCCCAAGCAGTGACGTTTCATCAAAAGTGCATGAGTGGATCGGGAGATGACACGGAGCGCGCCCGTCCCGTCGTGTGACGTCGTGCCTGGAACCGCCGGGGCCGTCCGGGCGACGGCAGCATCCCGGCCCGGCGTCCCCGCACCATAATTTGGCATCACTTGAAAACCCCCCGGGAGAAGTTTCACAAATTTTGGATGATTGTAGCCAATGTTCGATCGGGGGAGTATGCGTTGGCGTCGCGACGGCCGATCAGTCGACTTTGGAATCTCACCGCGGGACCATCGCAGATGGATTTGTCATCATAAAAAACCCCAAAGGGTGAAGTTGCACCAAAAACGCACTAGTGGATTGGGAGATGACACGGAGCGCGCCCGTCCCGTAACGTGACGTCGCGCGGCCCGGCGAGGGGCCGCGGGGCCGTCCAGGCGGCGACGGCATCTGGTCCGGTGCCCCGGCCCCATCATTTGGCATCACATGAAAACCCCCCGGGCCAAGTTTCACGGATTTTGGATGATCGTAGCCAATGTTCGATCGGTGGCGTATGCGTCAGGTTCAAGACGGCCAGTCGGTCGACTTTGGAATCTCGCGGCGGGACCATCGCAGATGGATTTGTCATCATAAAAAACCACGAGGGTGAAGTTTCATCAAAAAGCGCACGAGTGGATCGAGGGAGATGACACGGAGCGCGCGCCCGTCGATCGTGTGATCCGCGCCGGGCGCCACCGGGAGCCGTCGAGCGGCAGCGGCATCCGGCCAGCGCCCCCGTCCCCATCGCTTTGGAATCAAATGAAAACCCCGGGCCAAGTTTCATGGATTTTGGATGATCGTAGCCAACGTTTGATCGGTGGAGTATGCGTCGCCGTCGGGACGGGTGGTTGGTCGACTTTGGAATCTCGCCGCGGGACCATCGCGGATGGATTTGTCATCATAAAAAACCCAAGGGGTGAAGTTTCATCAAAAATGCACGAGTGGATCGGGAGATGACACGGAGCGCGCCCGTCCCGTCGCGGGGACGTCGCTCGCCGCCATCGGCGGGGCTGACGGGGCCGTCCCGAGAGGCAGTGCATCCCGGCCCGCGCTCTCGCCCCATCGTTTGGCATCACATGAAAACCCCCCGGGCCAAGTTTCACTGATTTTGGATAATCGTAGCCGATGTTTGATCGGTGGAGTATGCGTCGGCGTCGGGACGGCCGGTCGGTCGACTTTGGAATCTCGCCGCGGGACCATCGTAGATGGATTTTTCATCATAAAAAACACCAAGGGGTGAAGTTTCATCAAAAACGCACGAGTGGATCGGGAGATGACACGGAGAGCGCCCGTCCCGTCGTGTGATGTCGCGCCGGCGCCGCCGGGGTCGTCCGGGCTACGGCGGCATCCTGGCCCGGCGCCCCCACACCATCGTTTGGCATCACATGAAAACCCCTCGTGTGAAGTTTCACGGATTTTAGATGATCGTAGCCAATGTTCGGTCGGGGGAGTATGCGTCGGTCGTCGGGCGGCGGTCGTTCGACTTTGGAATCTCGCCGCGGACCATCGGGGATGGATTTGTCATCATAAAAACCCCACGGAGTAGCGCTTCATCAAAACGCACGAGTGGATCCGAGATGACACGGAGCGCGCCCGTCCGTCGCGGGACATCGCTACGGCGCCGCCCGGGGACGCTCCGGCGACGACGGCATCCCGGCCAGCGCCCCGCCCCATCGTTTGGCATCACATGAAAACCAACCGGGCCAAGTTTCACGGATTTTGGATGATCGTAGCCAGCGCTTTGATCGATGGAGTCATGCCGCCGCGCGGACGGGCGGTTGAGTCGACTTTTGGAATCTCGCCACGCGGACCATCAGCGGATGGATTTGTCATCACAAAAACCCCCAAGGGCGTGAAGTTTCATCAAAAATGCACGAGTGGATCGGGAGGCAGCGCGGAGCGCCGCCCGTCCCGTCCGCGGGACTTCACGCCGGGCGCCCGCGGACGCCGGGGCCGTCCGGTCGACGGCGGCATCCCGGCCCGTCGCCCCCGCCACATCATTTGGCATTACATGAAAACCACCCGGGCCAAGTTTCACGGATTTTGGATGATCATAGCCGATGTGTGATCAGTGGAGTATCGCGTCGGGCGTCGGGGACGGCCGGTCGATCGACTTTGGAATCTCGCAGCGGGACCATCAGCAGATGGATTTGTCATCATAAAAACCCCAAGGGGTGAAGTTTTCATCAAAAAGCGTACGAGTGGATCGAGGAGATGACAGCGAGGCGCACCCGTCCCGTTTGGGACGTCGCGCCGCGCCGCCGGGGCGCCGAGGACCGTCCGGGCGACGGCGACATCCCAGCCCGGCGGCCCCGCCCCAATGTTTGGCATCACATGAAAACCCCCCGGTACAAGTTTCACGGATTTTGGATGATCGTAGCCGATGTTCGATCGGTGTAGTATCTGCGTCGGCGTCGGGACGGCCGGTCGGTCGACTTTGGAATCTCGCCGCAGGACTATCGCGGATGGATTTGTCATCATAAAAAACCCCAAGGGTTGAAGTTTCATCAAAAACGCACGAGTGGATCGGGGAGATGACACGGAGCGCCGATCCGTCGCGGGAGACGTCGCGCCCGGCGCCGCCGGGGCTCGTCCGGCGACGGCAGGCATCCGAGCTCGCGCCACCGCCCCATCGTTTGGCATCACTTGAAAACCCCACGGGCCAAGTTTCACGGATTTTGGATGATCGTAGCCGATGTTCGATCGGGGGAGTATGCGTCGGCGTCGGGACGGCCGGTCGGTCAACTTTGGAATCTCCCCTCGGGACCATCGCGGATGGATTTGTCATCATAAAAAACCGCAAGGGGTGAAGTTTTATCAAAAATGCAGGAGTGGATCAGGAGATGACACGGGCGGCGCTCCGTCCGTCGCGGGACGTCGCGCGCCGGCGCCGCCGGGACCGGCACCCGTCCGGGCGACGGCGGCATCCGAGCCAGCGCCCCGCCCATTGTTTGACATCACATGAAAACCCCCAGACCCAAGTTTCTAGGATTTTTGGATGATCGTAGCCAATGTTCGGTCGGGCGAGTATGTGTCGACGTCGAGACTTCCGGACGGTCGACTTTGGAATCTCGCCGCGGGACCATCGCGGATGGATTGTCATCATAAAAAACCAAAAGGGTGAAGTTTCATCAAAAACACACGAGTGGATCGGGAGATGACATGGAGCGCGCCGTCCCGTCAGTGGAGCGTCGCGCCGTCGCCGCCCTGGGGCCGTCCGGGCGGCAGGCGGAATCAGCCCGGCGCCCCGCCCCATCGTTTGGCATCACATGAAAACCCCGGGCCAAGTTTTCTCGCAGTTTTGGATGATCGTAGCCAATGTTCGGTGGGTGGAGTATGTGTCGGCGTCGGGACGGCCGATCGATCGACTTTGGAATCTCACCGCGGGACCATTGCGGATGTATTTGTCATCATAAAAACCCCCATGGGGTGAAGTTTCATCAAAAAACACAGAGTGGATCGGGGAGATGACACCGGCGCACCGTCCGTTCTGGGATGTCGCGCCGGCGCCGCGAGACGTCCGGCAGACTGCGGCATCCAGGCCCGAGGCCCCCGCCCCATCGTTTGGCATCACATGAAAACCCTCCGGGCGAAGTTTCACGGATTTTCTATGATCGTAGCCAATGTTCGATTGGGGGAGTATGCGTCGGCGTCGGGACGGCCGGTCGGTCAATGATAAGTGCTTGAGTGAACATGTTTTACATACATTGAGCATCATATTTTATATGGTTTATGTCTCATTTCGTGTATTGGGTGTTCTTTTTATGCATATAGGTTTGTGAAGGCATTGGGAATTCAAAAGGGAGCGAAGATAGGCTATAATGGCATAATATTGGGAGGTCTTGTACAAATCAAGTTGGAAGACACAAGAGGAGTTCGTGTATGAGGAGATGTGTGCCAACTTCCATAGTTTTGCAAAGCCAATTTATTAATGGAAGGGCACAAAGGCAGCCATGTTCCACATTTCCTCTCTTTGTAAAGATTTCAAGACCTTTCAAGGCGCATTGATGAAGGAAAAGCCGTATAGCCTACCGTATGATTGTGTGCCCGATCGTGTGGCGTATAGCGAGTATTGTGGCAGAATTCGTTCACGCGCCCGGCGAAATTCCAGCGCGCCGCGTGAAATTCCTGCGAGCCACGCGGTCGCGTGGAAAAATCCACATGGGCGCGTGGGGGCACGTGACAGACGCGATGTGAGGCTATAAATACACCTTTTAGCCGATCCTAAAGGGATTTTTGGCAGAGCTTTGAGCATAGACATTGAGAGAGAGGCGGCTAGGGTTTGAGGAGAAGGTCTTCGCTGATTGAGAGGGAGTTCTTCACCAACTTTGATAGGTTCCTTCGACGTCATAGCATTTTTGGGGGAGCCATTGGCGACCTAGCCCAGAGAGGAACCCTTCAAGACGTAGAACTACCAATCAAGGCCAATCCACGCGAATTCGAGGGGATTTTCTCTATGGGTTTTATTGCTTTTCATTGTATTTATTATTGTTTTGTAACTAGGATCATGGAGGGCTAAACCCTAGTGGGTATTTGGGCATGTGAACCCTAAGATTTATATGTTGGATTGATTCTCTTAATGCTTCTAGTTAATCCGAGTTGTCTTGAGTTTTTAATCTTGTGATTTAATTGCTTGCTAGTGTTGTTAATCCTTGTGGTTGATTTACATTTGCATGATTTAATACTTTGATGTGAGAGGTCTCCATTAGAGTTAGATTTCCAAGATTAAAGAGGGTTGAGAGGGTGAGCCTTGAGATGGAGGAGTGTCCCTTTTCCCTTCGATTGAGTGTTTCCTATCTCCGTATTCCATATTCTCTTTGCAACCATATTTGGTGTGAGGCGTGAGATTGCTCGATTTCTCCGTCGGGACCTTGTAGGGGTTAGGATCCTTCACGGGAATTAGGGTTGGATCTACATTTAGGAATCGGTTTTTACTCTTAGGGTTTCCTTATAGCATATTGTCAGTCATATAGGGTGTGAAGTGTTGAGATTGGTTTGATTTCTCCACGGGACCTTGTAGGGGACTAGTGCCTTTTGCTTGGAGACAAGGATTGGTTGTCGTTGGACTACCTCGACTCATTAGACTTGATTCTAGAGCATTTAGTGAATCTTGAGCTTCAAAGGAAGATCTTAGGGGATCATTGCCCGAATATCTCATCCTTAGTGATTGAGACTCTTCTACTTTATTTCTTGCATACTTGTTTGCTTTTGTTTGCAATTAGTTCACTTCATCATATTCATTGATTCCGACTAGATAATTGAGAAGTGGTTATTACTAATACTTCCGTTCCCTGTGGATTCCACTACCCGACTCACCGGGTAATTATTACTTCGACACCCGTGCACTTGCAGTTTATACGCATATTTGGACGTGTCAGTCAACTTTGAAATCTCTCCGCAGGACTATCGCGGATGGATTTGTCATCATAAAAAGCCCCAAGGGGTGAAGTTTCATCAAAAAGCATGCAGTGGATCGAGGAGATGACACGGAGCGCTCTGTCGCGTCGCGGGACATGGCGCAGCGCCGCCGGGGCACGTCCGATCGGCACGGCGGCATCCCGGCCCAGCGCGATCGCCCATTCGTTTGGCATCACATGAAAACCCCCCCGGGCCAAGTCTCACGGATTTTGGATGATCGTAGCCAATGTTCGATCGGGGGAGTATGTGTCGGCGTCGGGACGGCCTGTCGATCGACTTTGGAATCTCACAGCGGGACCATCGCGGATGTATTTGTCATCATAAAAAACACCAAGGGATGAAGTTTCATCAAAAAGCGCACGCAGTGGATCGGGGAGATGACCGAGGCGCGCCCGATCCCGTTGCGGGATGTCGTCGGCGCCGCCAGGGCTGTCGGCGACAGCGGCATCCCATCCGCGCCACAGCCCCATCGTTTGGCATCACATGAAAACCCGGGCCAAGTTTCATAGATTTTTGGATGATCATAGCCGATGTTCGATCGATGGAGTATCGCGTCGGCGTCGGGGACGGCGGTCGGTCGACTTTGGAATCTCTCCGCGGGACCATCGCGGATGGATTTGTCATCATAAAAACCCCAAGGGGTGAAGTTTCATCAAAAAGCGCACGAGTGGATCGGGGGACGACCACGGAGCCCGCACCCGTCCGTCAGTGGGGACGTCGCTGCCGGCGCCACGCCCGGGGCCGTCACAGGCGGCAGTGGCATCCGGCCCGAGCGCCCCGCACCACCCGTTGGCATCACATAGAAAATCCCGGGAGAAGTTTCACGAGATTTTTGGATGATCTTAGCTAATGTTCGGTCGGGGGGTATCGTCGTGTCGTCGGGGACGGTCGAGTCGGTCTACTTTGGAATCTCGCCCGCGAGGACCATCAGCGGATGGATTTGATCATCATAAAAAACCCAAGGGTGAGAGTATCACTAAAAATGCACGAGTGGATCGTGAGATGACACTGGCCCTAGCGCCGATCCGTCTCGGGGCGTCGCGCCCGGCGCCCGCCGGGGTCCTCGGGCGACGGCGGCATCCGGCTCCGGCATCCCCACCCCATCGTTTAGCATCACATGAAAACACCCCGGGCAAATTTTCACGGATTTTGGATGATCGTAGCCAATGTTCGATCGGGGGAGTATGCGTCGGCGTTGGCAGGCGGTCGGTCGACTTTGGACTCTCGCATCGGGGACCATCGCGGATGGATTTTATCATCATTTAAAACCCCAGGGGTGAAGTTTCATCAAAAGCGCACGAGTGGATCGGGGAGATTGACACGAGTGCGCCCGTCCGTCGTGAGGGCGTCGGCGTCGCGCGCGCCCGGCGCCGCTGGCGGCGGTGGCATCACGGCCCAGCGCGCACCATCGTTGGCATCATGAAAACCCCGGGCCCAAGTTTCTGATTTTGGATGATCGTAGCCAATGTTCGATCGAGTGTGCTCGGCGTCGGGGCGGCGGTCGTCGACTTTGGAATCTCGCCAGCGGGACCATCGCGGATGGATTTGTCATCATAAAATACCGAAGAGTGAGTTTCATAGTGCCGCGAGTGGATCGGAGATGACCGCGGGCCGCCCCATCCCTCGAGCGCAGTCGCGCCCGGCGCCGCCCGAGGGCCGCGAACAGCAGCGGCATCGGCGAGGCCCGCCCCATCGTTTGGCATCACATGAAAATCCCCCGGGCCAAGTTTTACGGATTTTGGATGATCGTTGCCAATGTTCTATTGGGGGAGTATACTCGGCGTCGGGGCGGCGGTCGATCGACTTGGAATCTGCCCCGGTAGGGACCATCGCGGATGGATTTGTCATCATAAAAACCCCAAGTGAGTTTCATCAAAAGCACTTTCTGCAGTGGATCGGGAGATGACACGGGCGCGCCGTCCGTCAGTGGAGACGTCGGCGCGGCGCGCCGCCGGGGCAGCGAGCGGCGACAGCATCAGCCCGGCGCGCGCCCATCGTTTGGCATCATGAAAACTCGGGTGAAGTTTCACTTATTTTGGATGAGTCGTAGCCAATGTTGATCCGGGTATACATCGTTGGCGTCGGGAATGACCTGTCGGGCGACTTTGGAATCTCGCCCAGCGGGACCATCGCGGATGGATTTGTCATCATAAAACACCAATGGGTGAAGTTTCATCAAAACGCAGCGAGTGGATCGGGAGATGTGACAGCAGCGCGCTGATCTGTCGATGACGTCGGCCCAGAATACGCGAGCCGCCGCCCGGGCGACAGCAGCATCCCGGCTTCGCGCCCGCACTTTCATCTCGTTGGCATCACAGCGAAAACCCCGAGACCCAAGTTTCTCGCAGTTTTGGATGATCGTCGTGGCCAATGTCGATCGGGGGTATAGCGTCGCCGTCAGCCGCGACGGTCGACTTTGGAGTCCTCGCGGGACCATCGTGGATCGCGTTTGTCATTATAAAAGCCCCAAAGGGTTGAGTTTCATCAAAATCCTTGCGAGTGGATCAGGAGATGACCGCGGACGCGCCGAATCCCGCGCCCACAGCCCCATTGTTTTGGCGTTATCACATGAAAAGCTACCGAGACCCAGAGTTTCTGAGGTTTTTGGATGATCGTAGATAATGTTCGATCGGGAGTATCGTCGGCATGGAGATGACGGTCAATCGACTTTGGAATCTCGCCAGCAGGACCATCGCGGATGGTTGTAATCATAAAAACCCCAATGTGTGAAGTTTCACCAAAAAGCACTTGCAGGTGGATGGATTAGATGACACGAAGCGCGCCATCCGTCGTTTGCATCACATAGAAACCCCGGGGCCAAGTTTCCACGGATTTTGGATGATAAAGTAACCCGATGTTCGATGATTGCAGCATTATGCGTCGGTAGGTAGGACGGCCAGTGGTCGACTTTGGAATCTTCGCCAGCGGGACCATTGCAGATGGTTTATCTCATCTTAAAACCCAAGGGGTGATTTAAGTCAAAGCACAGGTGGATCGGTAGATGAGCGCCCATCGATCGTGTGGCGTAACCTCGGGCGCCCGCCCGAAGCCGTCGAGGCGACGGCGGCATCAGCCCGGCACCTCCATTACCATCATTTGGCATCACGCGAAACCCAGTGAAGTTTCACGGATTTTTGGATAATCATGTGTTCAGTCCGGGGGTATCTGCGTCGACGTCGGGACGGTTAGTGCGACTTTGGATTTGTCATCATAAAAACCCAGGGGTCAAGTTTCATCTAGTACCGCAGTGGATTGGGAATTACGGGTTGGGCCCCATGTGTGGCGTCATTGGCGCGCTACGGCCAGCCCGCTTGGTAGCGTCGCGATCGGAAACCTCCCTAGAAAAAAGGTGTCCTCGAGACCTTCCATTACCCGGGGTTACCTTTGGGCAGGATATTTCTGCGGGTTATATAGAAGGCACTTTCCCCATGGGCCTTGCTTGCTTGTATTCGCCCGAGCCGTGCCACGCCGCACGGCACCACCCGCCGCCATTGCACAAGGGCGGTCCCCAACGGTGCCCGCCATGGGGCGGGCAGTGTCCCTGGAATACATAGAGGCGTGGGCGGGAGGCGGCGGGCGCGCCCATCACTTGATGGCGCCGCGGCCTTAGCATGTCCGGGTGGTGCCCGTGAGCCACAGGAACTCGACCGATGGCCATCTTTGTGCTGCCGCACTCGTGACGGCGCCACTTGACACCCGGCCACCCGGTCTTACTGGGCCGTCTTGTCGTGCCCAGGGTTCCAGCATGTAACCCGCCGTTGCTGGGCGGTCCCAGTGCCCACTTGGGCGTCAGCGGCCCGGTCAGTGTCCTCGATCACATGGGCGTGGGGTGGGGCGCGCCCCTATCACTGGGACATAGGTACGCACAGCCATGGCATGTGTCGGGTGGCTGCTTTCATCAGGCCACCAGACTGAAGCCGATGGCGAGATGAATGTTGCAGCTCGTGGCGCCGCCCGACCTTGACACCCAGTCTTACCGGGCGTCACGCGTAGTGCCCCGGCAGCTAAAGCCGCCATTGCACAAGGGCGGTCCCCAGCAGTACCCACCGTCAGCGAGCGTGGCGCGGTGTCCTAAACGGGTGTGTTGGGGTCACAGCTCGCGCAGGCCCTCATAACCAGGACATAGCGCAGCCATAACGCGTCCCAGGGTGGCTGCCCGTGAACCGCCTTAGGACCTCGGCCGTGGGCCTGGTGACGCAGCCGCGCTCGCGGCGGCGGCGCCCGTCCCAATCACCCGGTTCTGCGGGCGTGCACGTCGTGCTGCTTCACGCCGCCCGTGATGGTGCCAGCGCTAACCCGCCATTACAAGGCGGTCCCCATGACGCCCCGATAAAAGCGGCGCGCGGTGTCCCCTCTAATCGGTTTTCGCCGCTTGCGTACCACCCAAAGGCACTCGCGGATCAGCCCTGCCATTGGTGAGGCTACGTGGCCCCGTTCACCTAAGCGGCGCAAGAATGCGGCTGTCCGTCCCTCGTCGTGTGCCCGGCCTGCGCCGCGGCGCCAAAGCTCGCATCCTCTCATGATGGTGCTCGGCGGGCCTTCGCGCCTATACCGGTGCCGACCAGCGTCGCCGCCCGCGTCACCCTCCCGGGGGTGACGCCGGGCCAACTTCACGGCGGTGAGGCGCGCAAGCGCGTCAGGTATTGACGTCTTTGAGTCAAACCGCCGGGGAGGCGTCCTCGATGGGTCCCGTCCACGCCCGCCCTCGGTGGCGGGGCCAGCGCTCCCGAGGCGCAGGGGCGCCCTCCCAGGCGTCAGACAGCCGACTCAGAACTACAAAATTGCGGACAAGGGAATCCGACTCGCTTTAATTACAACAAAAGCACGGGCGATGGTCCCGTGGATGCTCACGCAATGTGATTTACGCGCTGCTACGAATGTCAAAGTGAAGAAATTCAACCAAGCGCGGGTAGACGGGCGGGAGTAACTATGACTCTCTTGGGGAGCGCTGCCGAATTAAATGTCCCAGTGATGGTCGGTCGCGGGGATGGGCGCCGCAAAGCTGCCACCACGACGCGTCCCATCCCCTCCGATTCGAAGGAGATCGCCGCCGATCGCGTGACCCCCGCGACGCGCGAGCGGCACACACCCGCCTCGCGGTTTCGAGTGGGCCGTATGCAGCGCAGCGGGCGGCCCGCAGGTGCGCTGCCAGGCGCCCGCCGGCCATCGCCTGCGACTTGGCAGCTACCTGGTTGATCCTCGCCGGTAGTCACCATGCTTGTCTCTAAAGATTAAGCCATGTGTGCAAGTATGAACTAAAATTCGCATGGCGGAAAGCGCGAATGGCTCATTAAATCGCTTATAGTTTGTTTGATGGTACCGCTACTCGGATAACTATAGTAATTCTAGAGCTAATCGTGCAACAAACCCCGACTTTCGGAAGGGATGCATTTATTAGATAAAGGCCGATGCGGCTCGCCCGCCGCTCGATGATTCATGATAACTCGATCGATCGCATGGCCTCGTCGTGCGGCGACGATCATTCAAATTCGCCTCTATCAACTTTCGATGGTAGGATCAGCCCACCATGGTGGTGACGGTGACGGAGAATTAGGGTTCGATTCCGAGAGGGAGCCTCGAGAAACGGCTACCACATCCAAGGAAGACAGGCAGCAGACGCAAATTCACCCAATCCCCTGACACGGGGAGGTAGTGACAATAAATAACAATACCCGCCCTTCGGGTCCGGTAATTGGAATGAGTACAATCTAAATCCTCTAACGAGGATC